>NC_054379.1:57414995-57714995 GCF_017654675.1 Xenopus laevis | reverse complement strand
GAACCTTTAAATTATTAAGGGAGGTTATAACTGTAAAATAGACAAAGAGAAAATGAGCTCACATTGTTTGAATCAAATTGCTTTCTAAGGTGCCTTGTAATTAAACATTTCATTCATCTGCAGGTGAGAAATGACTCCTAGCCACCTGTATAGCAAAATATAGTAAAGGAACCTATGGCACACTATCAATATAATTGTGACTGATAATTTTATAGCACAAAATAAATACAATGTACATTATGAGTTCTATCAACTGAAAAGCCTATTGGGGCAAGTCTGTACTTCTGCATTGTTTCTATTTAACAGCTCCTTCTGACAATTGTAAGCTAATATTATAAGCAAACATGCATATACTAGATTTGCAGGCAAAGTTCTGCCATATTAACCATTCAATAAACAATACATTTGGAGAAGAAGTTACTTAGCCCTTGTCTCCATTCAGGGCATTATTCAATTCCTTAATTAATAGCAGTAGTTGTCTTGGACACACACACACTAAGCCCATACTGCAACTGTCCTTAGATTTTTTCAGTCCTAGCCCAAATATGAGGTCCACAATTTAATCAGGGCACCGATTAGCCTGGTTACAGGTTTCCTGGGAATTTTAACATACAGTATACCACTCAGGGGCAAGTCTTCCGAATTCTGAAAACATACTTTTAGGCTAATGAATTACTAAATGAGGATCATATTAATAAAAATTAAAATGTCTAGGTACGGTATATGTAATTTACTAATAACGGTTATTCAGTTAAATCACTGGCAGTATTCAACTCATATCTAACCATAGTGCAATGTACACCACAAGTAAAATCTTGGGACCCTAAAATAATTTTTAAGCATTGTTCATGTGAACACAATTTATGATTTTCCAGCTACATATCAATTCTCGGCAAGGTTGGACTGGGCCGGGAAAAAACCTAGTGGACCCAGGCCCTTGTGTGTCCCCGTTGACCTAGGCCAGATCCCTGCCTGATTTGGAGAGCCTCACTCCTGTGCAACTACATTTGAGGTGGTTATTAAAGTTTATTTAGTCTTTGAGGGTTTTTTATGGTCAAAAATATATTTTAGGGTTTAAAAAAACTAGAATTTTTCGAGATTTATTATACCCGACTCTGAAAATAGCTTGAATCTGAAAATACACCATCTAAACCTGTCAAGGTCATAAAGAACTCAATGGCAGAGGTCCCTTAAACTATTGGAAGATGTTAATAGCTTTCATGATGTTTTTTTCAGAGGGTTTTGCCCAAAAACTAGATCAGTTTGAGTTTTCGGGTTGTTAACCCTGAACTTGCTGATTCAATTTTTTTCCATTACAGCTACATTCGAAATCATTCGAGTTGTAAGTTCATTCAAGGAGTTCATTTATGGTATAAAAAACTCTAAAATTAAACCTTTGATAAATAGCCCCCGGAATGTAACATGGTGTAGGCTGGCTGGCCTACTTAGTGACTGGGGTGGGGGGCACTGAGATGGGAGTAGGGTTGCCACCTGGCCAGTATTCTACTGGCCTGGCAGGTAAAAATGATGCTTGATGCTAATGTTATTAATAGGAAAAAAATGCCAAGAATATAAGAAGGCTGGTATTTTATTTCCAGAAAAGGGTGCAACCCTAGATGGGAGCCCCAGTGGGCACTGGACACCCCAGTCTGACACTGATTCTTCATAGAAATTAATTTATTTCTACATATTATTTCTACTAAGAAACACTTATGCAGTTTAAAGTAATTTGTAAGCATGAACCCACGCATTTAAAAACACATTACGTATTAGGGATAATTTACAGATGTCCTGAGCACAAGTGCAAAATTACTGAGCATAGCTGCAGTTGTATTGGATTAAAATCAATTTAAAGTGTTAGCAGGCACAAGGAAAGGACCTGTTCTTACTACTTTCACCCTGCTCCCATCAATACTCACTAACTTGCACATCTGAGTGACATGCTTCCTGCAGCAAATGCCTCATAATTTGAATGCAAGCAATCCTGTTTTCATCAGGAAAGCACAGTGCTGCATGAGCACATATGGCAGGGGCATATGGCAGGGGCATATGGCAGGGACAGGGACTCAAGGGTAGTCAGTTTTTTGCAATTTCCCACAACTTTTCAAAATGATCCCTATTCACTCCTACACAAACCTCAAACCTTCTTCTTTAATATTTAGGGTAGTTTTGCCTATAATAAATATTGTTTACAGTTGAATAAAAAAAGTATAACAACAATCTGTTTCCTCTCAAACCCATGTACTCTATACCTTTAAGTGCTGGATAAGCAGTGCAAACTAACTATTGTTAGTTTCTTTTCTTATTGTGAAAGCAAATTGCTTGTATAGAAATCACTTCCTGTATCTATGGGCTACAGAACACACAATGGGAGAGCAGAAAGAGAAACTACCTTCTACATGTACCTGTTTGTGAAACACCTGATATTTATTATCAAAGTATAAAAACAAATATTGGTTAAACCAGAGCATTTTTATTCAAGAGTGACCTGTAAATAAAATCACATTATATTACTACGTTTGCGAGTTTAGGGCTAAGCAGTAAAATACAAAGGCTGAGGAAAGATGTCCCCACAAAATAGGTTAGGGCCAGAAGATCCTTACAAAATTGGATAAATTGCTGCCCTGCTGCTCCCCTTGTCTCTCTAACTGTGGGCAGATTTCAGCGCAAAATGCAATACGTCTAATTTCAGCACCAAAATCCACTGCACCAGAGTGGAAACAATACTTCTAGTTGCAGGCAGAGCAGGAGTGGATTCTCGACCTGCAGAAAAACACAGGACGAGATTCGACATTGTCTTTAACATATATCAGCATATATTAAACATGTATTAAAGGAGATCACTTACTCACAACCCTGGGCTGGTGCTTATGCTACCAGAAAACTGCACCTGGCCTAGGGTAATTCTGAGTGAGCACCACGTAGCAATGTTCTTCCCGCTTCTTTCTTCTTCTAACACATGCAGAAGAGTGAAAAGCTAAACTTTGAGATACAAGCTGCCCTTTTTACTCTATTCCACATGCATCGGCCCTGGTCATTGAAGTACGAAGAGAAAGCAGATAGCTCCATAGTGCTCTGCCAAAAGCCCGGGGTAGTGATTATCATCACTGAGAATGCCTAACATTTGGCAACCCGAGTTATTTAACCTTTCCTTCTCTTTTAAATATAGTGGACTATTTCACCCAGTTTTTGTTAAATTGGGACGATAGGGAGGTAAGATACTGTGTGCTTGCAAAATGTTTTATTGTAGTTAGTATTGGATTAACTGGGTTAAAGGACATTGTTATTTTATTTTTGGGCAGAAATCCCAAATGCGGGTAAATATGGGTAAAAGACAAGACTGCATCAAAAATTGCATTTTGCACACTGCACTTGGTCCCACTATAATGGGAGATATGGCAACACAGGGAGAGCCCTTTAAAAGTTGTGCTATGTGTTATGGATAATGCTAAATACCTGCAAATACCTTTATTGTAAAAGTAATGTTACATGATACCTGAACTTTATGAACAATTACATGCTTCCAAACCATTTATTTGTGTTAGGAATTATTCCACTGTGCCGTGTAAAGCTTACCCCTAGACAATGCAGTTATGCATCAAGGAAATGGCGAGTTAATCCCTTCTTGTTAATCATATACTTTGGGTCTGACACATATCCTTTCCTTGTTAACTGAACATGTGTTACAAATTGCTAGGTGTGAGTATTTTTGCTTATTTTTTCTCAGAAAAATGATACATGAGGAATGACACAACAGGTTTTATTTGTGTTACTGAACAATACAAATTGACTCTGTTGTTTGAATTTTGACAGTGTAAACATTTTGGTCATCTGTGTTTTTTTATTTGTAAAAAAATAAATAGTTTTTATGTTTATTTTCATGGACCTAATTATAGGTTGCTTGGAGATTCTTTGTTTATGGTATTTCTTCCCTGTTCAAAAGAACCATATAACCATAGAGTAGCCTTATTTCAGTAAGCTGTTGTAATCATTGGCGTAACTACCTATACAGCAGGCCCAACAGGGGGGCCAAGACCGCGGGGTCTACTGCATCATACTCCCCATCCGTGACCTATCTTTTACCTTTAAAATAGTGTCACAGTGCTGGGTCGGGAGGTGCGGCGTGAATGGGTTGGGGGGGGGATGCAGGGGGAGAGGACTATTTGCGCTGGGCCCCCTCAGTAGATTTTTTGGCAGGTGGGACCAGCACTACCAAGTTACGCCACTGTTTGTAATATTCCCAGTTATAGTGTCATTATACAGTCTATGACCACTGTGATAATTTATACTGTAGCTCTATAGCACATACATAATTTATTAATAAATATCCTTGAGGTTGGCATTGTAGGTACTGTTTCTACTTTTGCTGATGACACTAAGGGGCATATTTATGAAAGAATGAAGTTAGAGATCACCACAGTCCACTGGTATGAAATTCCACCACTCTCCATGCATTTCTATTGGATTTTTAAAAGAGTATTTATCAATGGGTGAAAGTTCACCCTTTGATAAATATACCTTTAAAAATGCTATAGAAATGAATGGAGAGTGGTGGAATTTCACTCAAGTGGACTGTGGTGATATCTAACTTCACTCTGATAAATATGCCCCTATAGTGTGAAAAACCATAGGCTCTATATGGGATGTTCCCATTTTGGCGGGTCATTTCAATTAGTGGAGTGGGCACCAGGGTTGGACTGGCGCATTGGGGGCCCATTGGGACTGCAAATGGAAGGGCCCTCCTGGCAGTCCCCAGGGGCCCCCTCCCAACCTGCAAACTCCCCCCCCCCTGAAAGACGCTCTGCGTAACTGTGCTAACTCACGAAATACGAGACCCGCACATGTGCAAATACGTGGAAGCCGCTCTGCGCGCAAGAGCTGACACCGATGGCCCAGCTGATTGGGGAGAAGGTCTGGGCTGACGGGCCCATGAGGTATCCCGCCGGCCAGTCCGACCCTGGTAGGCACCAAACTGCCAAATAAGATTTAACACCAGATGCGCACCAAAGATTGGAGCACTCTCTTACCACCTTGCTCTCCAGTCTCCAGACATGCCCCCAGTCTCTGCTGGTGTGTCTGTACCTATGCCATCACCCTCTCCTCTTGCTTACCTGCTTGATGTGTTCTTGTCAGTGATGTAAATACATTTTACTGGACCCCAGGGCAAATAATTTTTCAGGCCTACAAAATGAGTAGAGGTTGACCTGTTTTACCAATATTTATTGAAATTGTATATGAATTAGGGCCTCATGGGGCCCCTATACCTCCTGGGGCCCTCTGCAGCTGCTGGGCCTGCTTCCTATGTAGTTGCATCCTGATTCCTGTGCATCTGGGGCATGCACAGAGCAACAAATCACAAGGCTAAGACATACATGAGCCCATGTTGTAAGTACTATAGGACAGGGGGCTCAGGGGATACCTTAGCCTGCTTCATGCATGTCAACTGGCAAAACAGTAGAAATTCAAAACAAATGCAGGTAGCATTGTATTCGTGGGAGAAGCACAGGTCTATGCACTCTATTTTTGAGCACAAGGACCTGTGTCTAGGATGCCAAGTTAAGTGCAGGGTACAAATGTAAAAAAAACTTTTGTTTTGCACCATTCCCTGCAAGTGGTAACAAAGTTTTTACATACGGTAACTCTGTTCTAAGCTATTTGGAAATGGGTGCTTCTAAAGAACACATGCTACCTGTATATATTGCAACTAATGTAGAAATGAACAATTTAATTCATTTAAAAAGAATGTTTTCATGAAGAAGCAGATCTGTTGTGTGTATTGTTAACCATTTTTGTTACAGTTATTGCTGTTATAATTTAACAATTAATTAATTAATTAATTAATTCATACATGTATGGGACCTATTATCCAGAATACTCGGGACCTGGGGGTTTCCAGATAACGGATCTTTCTGTAGTTTGGATCTTCATACTTTAAGTCTACTAGAAAATCATATAAACATTAAATAAACCCAATAGAATGGGTTTGCTTCCAATAGGGATTAATTATGTCTTAGTTTGGATCAAATACAAGGTACTGTTTTCTTATTACTAAGAAAAGGGACATTTTTTTATTTTCAAATATTTGGAAAAAAGGGTTAACTGGAATGATTCTGTTGGTCTGTTGCTACTAACAATAAGCTTGCAAAGTGCCTGGGAGGGGAAAATACATGCAGATGACTGTGTGTGTTGTCACTACAAAGAATAGGAAAATGTGTGTTGCTTTTAGTTGTATAACAGGGCTATCTGTGTGTTTTGTAGATACACAACGTACAACTCTTCACCCAGAGGAAAGCTGTCAAAACAAGGGATTTGCCGTATAAAGATGAATATAACTTGCTATGTCTTGTTTTTTTATTTATATCATGGACCTGCAGGTCTGAAATAAGAGAAGGAAGTTTTTTCACATTTGCTGTATGAAAGCAAATAATTATATATATTCATGACAATTCCATGAGCAAACCCATGCCATTGGTAATATCATATCATATGCACATGGTAAATAGCTTGTTTTATAGATCACATTGTCACATTGTACACCAGTAAACAAAAACCGGGCCACATGCAAAAGGGATATATCATCTGTTACAGTAAATACAACACAGCAAATAGAAAATCAAGTGATGTCAGGGTGCTTAGCAACAAAGCATTGCTCTAAGCTGAAGCGAATAGCGATTACATAATTTTGTCAATGTGGTATACTCCTCTATTATTGATTACCCAATCAACCTTCTGCCACCATGCTCTGTAAAAATTATAAAATTGTGCCCCAGTTGTGAAATATTGCCACTCTTCCAACTATTCACAGATCAAGTGCTATTAAAGGGACACAACTTCTCTTTGCACCTATCATATGTAGTGATGGGTGAATTTGTTTGCCAGGCATCAATTTGCAGCGAATATTAAGACTGGCCTGTTGCATACATTGGATTATAGGAACCACTGCAATACCAGCATACACACAAGAAATAAACAAAATTAAACAGATCAACTCTAGAAAATGGTGGAAAGGATGCTGTTCTTTATTTTGGGGTTAATACAGTAACATTCAACCAACTTTTATATCTTAACCATATCTTACCATGTCTCCTTGCCATAAAGCCTAGAAACCACCATTACAGTCACCCAGATTGGGTGACATTTACTCCTAAATAACAACAACAATAAACTACAAAACTTTTTAAATGATAACCATGTAACATGGTGGGGGGATGGGGGCATGGGAGCATGGTCCATATGACGCAGGTCCCAAGAGAACGTGCACCCTTTGTACTCGGGTATTTATACCCCCTGACCCTACCTCCTGTACCTGCAGCCAATAATCCCTTACCAACATTCTTGCAAGTATTCACAGATCAAGTGCTAAAATTTATTTGCCAGACCCTACCTCCCGTACCAGCCAATAATCCCTCACCGATCGAGTGCTATTAAAGGGACACAACTTCTCTTTGCACCTATCATATGTAGTGATGGGTAAATGTATTTGCCAGATCATACCTCCCGTACCTGCAGCCAATAATCCTTTACCAACACTTACCTTACCAACAGCACCTGCCCACTAATTTATTAACCCCTTAACCTGCCTCCACAATCCCCTGAGGCCTTCGCCTATTTTGCTTGGCCTTTTCATACTCTCAGCAATATAAGAAGTAGAAAGCAGGAAATTAATCTTGATAAAAACAAATGGTAAGGCAGTAGTAGTCTACATTTTTTAATTATGCGCCCTTATAAGTATGGTCTTAACAACACAGACATGTTTACCACTTGTACATAAGACAGAAAGGTCTGACAAATTTGATTTGTTTGTGTTAGATGTGAAACACCTTATTGGCTACCTTATCAGTAAACATGTATACCAGGTCAATAAACGATATATCTCAAATTTTGCATCCCTAGGGTAGTTTAGGAGGCAAGAAGACATACAGTACAATGAGATTGGTAGAAAGGAGGTTTCACCATCAGCATGCAGGTGGGATAGGTTTATCCACTGTAAGGGGAATTAAGGTTCCAGCTAAAGTGTAAAGAGTCTACAGCAGGGCACAGCTGAATAGGACTCATTCAAGGTTTACACAGGTTGCCATTTTCTTTTGGTCAGGAAAGATACTTTCCAACTCACTCTCCATATAAATTGCCTGCCAGAGTCTCAAAGGGTCTCACAATGGGGCCCAATCTGTCTCTATCTAATTGTTTTGAGAGCAGGCCCACAATATCTAATACTATGGCTAGCCCTAGGGGGCTCAGCCTGACATTTGCTCTCCGATACAGGTTTTTATTCCTTCTGGGGCAACACTATTCTCTGGATCAACAGTGAATGGGTATGACAATGTGGAATATTACTTAGATTCCATTTTATACCTCGTCGTGTAAGAATATTACAATAAAATGCAATAAATGGAAGGCTAGTCATTTTCAAATACTTTTATTTGTGATTATTTATAAGTTTTTTCTACTCTTCCTTTAAGAAACCTTGGTTAGATACACAGCATATTGGCTTTGTGGTCTAGTGTTTCCCTGAAACATTAAGCGTAACACTCATTAAAGTTCGGGCCTTGAAATGAATTTCTAAAGGGGCCATAAATAAAATAGCAGCAGGCAATCAGTAAAACTGATGAAACAATCTCATGGTTTTCAGACTTTTAATGCAGCATTGTTCAACTAACTGCTATAACTGTGTGGTATCATGCTCAACACTGAGGTTCACTGTACTTAAACAGGAATACAACACTGTGTACAGTTACATTAAGTTATTCAATTATCTATGGGCCAATAATATATATGAAGCATGCTATGTTGCTACATAGTTAAAAGATTTTTATTGTACCAGTATGCATCACTTTTAGTGCATACCAACATTCATGGTGCAATAAATACTTTTATTGCCTGGGCACTTGTCTTCCTTTATATATAAATCTATTTACTGCTGGCCACACACAAAGATTGGAAAACAAATAGGTAAATAAAGAACACAATCAAACTTATTTTCAATGCACATATGTAGAAGATGAATTTTTCTTGACTTCATCAACTTAAGCATCAGTTTACAGTCTGGATTATGACAATATATGTCAGGTATGCCGAATGGGGTGCGGCATCTGTTGTTTAACTCCTACCTACCCAACCCAACCCATGATTTGGGGTTTCAAAAATCGAGGCAATTGATCTCCCCGTGTGTCATTGCCCTTAGGGGAAGCCAGAAAACAATATTATTTTGTAAAAAACACATCATGACTAAATTTTCCTGAGGGTACAATCTATATAGCCATGATAAACTGCAACTCAATGGAAGGGGTTCCATTGTGCTAGGAAATGCCTAAGAGGCTGGAGGAGGCAAGGGGTGTGGTGGGTCAGTTAAAGCATTATGTAGAAGCTAGTGTAAATGGGGCTATGGGAATAAAAAAGGGTACAACTGTTACAAAGAGATCTGTCTAATAGTAACCATAAATCTTATTTTGAACTCATTATTTCAGGTAGTACAGAAACCTAGTATTAAAGGCTTGTTTTTGGATCTGGTTATAAATAATTAATCTCCAGTATTTCCATGGGTGGGTATTTAGGAAATCAAAACATGGTGTACTTTGAGATAGAGACCATTTTATCAGGAAATAACTAAGACACCAATTTGCAAAAGTTCACAAAGTTCAAACTTTGGCAGTATAAGGGCATTTCTGCAACATGTTAACTGAGAAACGCTTTTGGCAGGTTTAAACACGGAAGGAAAAGGAATGTCTAAAATTCTGCTTAACAAATATACCTATCAATATATCCCCCAAGCAAGCAAGGAAAGGTGGCACAAAGCAAAACCATCATGGTTTGATAGAAAGGTTAGGTGTAAGGTTGGCAAGAAAAAATAATAATTTAAGGCATTCAAGGTATTCAAGTTATCTGGGACAGCTGAAACTTTTATTAGGTACAAACAGGGCCAGAACTAGGGGTAGGCAGAGTAGGCACATGCTCTGTCTCCTATCCCTAGACCGGTCCCCTCTCTCCCTGAATGTCTATTCTCTCTGCCTACTGTAATTTCTGGCATTCGTTGTGTAAATTACATCTGCACCCAATTCTTTAGCTGCAAGTGTGCTGCTTCTTTTGACACTGAGCACAAAGGGAATCCTGGATCTACCGGCTGGTCAGCATGGGTGGGAGCTCCAGTGTTCCCATGTGTCAATAGGCGCATCAGTGTTTGATTTGGAATGGATGCAGTGCAGACTGAGCAGCACCATGAACATTTTGACACAAGTAACTTTAATGAAAAGGGTTTAACATTCAACTCACTGTGGGGAAAAGTGCGAGAGGGCTATTGCACTTGCGAACTAAACAAGCCCTGTAAAGTTTAAAAATATATAAATTAACATGAAATATCAATATGCTATCATATTTTATTGCAGGGTGCAGAATATACATTGGAATGTGCTATGGGAAAAAATCCTTCATATAAAACCAGCAGTTTACCTTCAGTTTAGGACCATAATAAAAAACAAGGTATTTATTTCATGAAATCTTCTTTATATTATAAATAATTAGAAATAACATATTACATGCTTCTAAGGTTTGCTGTACACATCTATTGAATGGTCACCAACTGTCTACACCACCTGGACTAAACAACAATCAAATCAATCAAATGCGGTAGGAGTTTGAGCCCCAGTAAAATCCAGACAAATAAACAAAAGCTTTTGTTATATATTGGGTATCTTCTCTTTCCTAATCAGGATATTTTCACTAAGTAATGTTGTATTTATTAATTATTTTATCATAATAATAATTAGCATATTTAGCAACAATAACAAGATCAAGCTGCATTGAGTTGTATTAAAAAACAACAAAAATATTTTAAAAAGTGTTGGTAACTTTTTGAACTTTCTAAAAAGTTGTCAATATTTATTATTGTTTCTCATGTTTGCATAACATTAGTTCTCATAGGATCTCATTCTTGGAAAGGCTTATTTAAAGGAGTCCTCCACCCAAAAACCGTTTTTGCATAATTGCATAACCATTTGCATAATGAAAGAACATATAATTCCAAGCAACTGTTTCAATATACCTTTATTAAGAATTTTAATTAATTAAATTTTTATTTATGAAAGGCCCATTTTTTCCCTTTCAGTTTTCTGAGTCAGACTCTTAAAACAATGTCACAGGATTCAAATCTTCTCAAATTGAATCAGTTTGCTTGCAACATTGTTACAGGAGAGTCGGAACACCGCTTTTTTTCTAGACAGATGCTGCTTTTAGTGATGTGCGAGTCAAGTTTCACCTTTCACCTTTAACCTGCCCCCTCTCAACCTCAACCCTGCCCGGCCTGCTCTGTCCCACGTCATGAAAGGGGAGATGCAGGGGCCTGAAGCTAGCAGTGTGAGGGTGATTTTTTGTAGTAGTCTGCCCAAACCTGCCCAACCCGTGGGTAAACACTGTTCAAGGAATGTAATGATCTACCTGATACCTGGGTTGTTGTGGCCCGGGCCAGTTCTGTGCTAGTAGGAACACCGGTCCAGGGTATCAGGTAAGTCTTTGCAATCCTTGGGGGGTGCCCTAACATTTTGCACCCTCCATCATTTGGAGCTTTCATTCTCCTTTATTGACAATTTAATGATGCTTTCATCTGGTGACTGGGGAACAAGGATGGCCTCAGATTTTATCCTGTTCTTGAAATTTCATAGTTACATACATAGTTAAATCGGGTTGAAAAAATACATCAAGTTCAACCCCTCCAAATGAAAACCCAGCATCCATACACACACCCCTCTCTACTTTCACATACATTATATATACCCTTATCTATACTAACTATAGAGTTTAGTATCACAATAGCCTTTGATATTATGTCTGTCCATAAAATCATCCAAGCCATTCTTAAAGGCATTAACTGAATCAGCCATTACAACATCACCCAGCAGTGCATTCCACAACCTCGCTGTCCTTGACTGTGAAGAACCCCCTACGTTACTTCAAATGAAAGTTTTTTTCTTCTAGTCTAAAGGGGTGGCCTCTAGTACGTGATCCACTTTATGGGTAAAAAGGTCCCCTGCTATTTGTCTATAATGTCCTCTAATGTACTTGTAAAGTGTAATCTTTTCCCATCGCAAGTGCCTTTTTTTCCAGAGAAAACAACCCCAACCTTGACAGTCTACCCCAGGCCCGGACTGGCAATCTGTAAACTCGGGCAATTGCCCGTGGGGCTGCTCTATTTCTTGTTCAAGTGGGCCTCTCTTGAACAGAGTTG
Source organism: Xenopus laevis (assembly GCF_017654675.1). Taxonomy (NCBI): domain Eukaryota; kingdom Metazoa; phylum Chordata; class Amphibia; order Anura; family Pipidae; genus Xenopus; species Xenopus laevis. The sequence goes on along the minus strand of NC_054379.1, from coordinate 57,702,781 downwards.
TGTGTTTCCCCCTCCCGTCGCCTTGAATGTAGGCAAGAAAAAAAAGAAACGGCACACCAATAGGGCAGGAGAGAGAGACTCTGCTGCTGTGCTCTGTGACAGCACGCCCCCTCCCTCCCCTCAGCTTCGCTGGGCTGGCTGGGCTGTGTACTTGAATAGGAGACGTCACAGCTCGTCATGTGACTCGTCTCGTCTAGACCTGCCTCTCTGCATTGGGATCCGTCGGCATGTCAGCTCCTAGTAAGAGGTACTGCTCAGTAGGGGACACGGGAAGGGAGCCTGGGAGAGGGATCACTGACTGTTTATTGCTTAAAATATTTTGTGCTGCGCAGGTACTAGCCACAATCTGTTACAATCTGGACTGTTGAGGGGGGAGGGAGTTCTAGTTCAACAAGTGCTTTGTTTTTTAGTTTAACTGTTTATTGCTAAGAATGTTTCGTGCTGCGCAGGTACCAGCCACAATCTGGACTGTTGGGGAGGGGGGGGACTTGGTGAGTTCTAGTTCAGCGAGTGCTTTCTTTTTCTAGCACTCGTTGTACTAGAACTCACCAAGTCCCCCCCCCAACAGTCCAGATTGTGTCTGGTACCTGCGCAGCATGAAACATTCTTAGCAATAAACAGTTAAACTAAACAAAGCACTTGTTGAACTAGAACTCCCCAAAAGCACTTGTTGAACTAGAACTCCCCAAACCACCCCCCCAGATTGTATCACTTGCATATCACGTATCACTTGCATATTATAAGAAGCAATATACCCCATACTATAATGGTGAACTATTGAATCCTTGTAATTTTTAAATAAAATGTTCAAGGCTTATAATAAATGGCAACTCAACAAAGTGGTTAATATAGACACACTAGATTTATGTAGTGCCATTAAATAATATTTTACTGTATTATAATGTAATAATAATAATTAATTAATAACTGTAATATTTTACATTAATTACAGTTAAGCGAGAAAGGCAGCCCTTTATGCACATCACCTATAACCATTTTTGCAGTTTTACCCCAATATACTGTATGTGTGAATGAGTACAAAACATAGTGTCTTTACATGTGGGCTGCTTTGATTATTTTGCCCGGGCTGCTTTTTACTTCCAGTCCGGCCCTGGTCTACCCTCATAATTTAAGTCTTCCATCCCTCTAACCAATTTAGTTGCACGTCTCTGCACTCTCTCAAGCTCATTTATATCCCTCTTAAGGACTGGAGTATAAAACTGCACTGCATACTCCAGATGAGGCCTCACCAGGGACCTATAAAGAGGCATAATTATGTTTTCATTCCTTGAGTTAATGCCTTTTTTATGCAAGACAGAACTTCATTTGCTTTAGTGGCCACAGAATGACACTGCCCAGAATTGTTTGGCAGTCTAGATGTAGGAAAAGGAGTGAAAGACAACTTATCAGAGTATACTATATTACTTTATCTTTTCTCTCCACTTATATACAATGTGGTTTGCAAATGACCCTGCCATAAATTAACCTCACAATGTTCAGCATTTGTCGAGTGCTGAAATTAAATTTTGTGGTCATTTTTGAGTAATTCATTTTGTGGAGTTCAGCAACGACACTATATTCTGCTTTTTTTGTGACTGATGCACCTGCTGTTCAGGTGCTAACTATCTGGCCTGGTTAAAACTTAGTTGCCTAATGTTTCTTTGAAACAGACTTTTTTTTATCTTACCTTAAAGGAAAGTAACATCAAAAAATTCAACATCAAAAAAGTTTTTTGGGGGGGGCATCCATCCAAGCACAGGATACATAGTAATTTACATTAGGGATGTACCAAATCCACTATTTTGGATTCGGCCGAACCCCCGAATCCTTCTCGAAAGATTTGGCCGAATACCGAACCGAATCTGAATCCTAATTTGCATTTTTTCCATTTTGTACTTCCTTGTTTTGTGACAGAAAGTCACGCGATTTCCCTCCCCACCCCTAATTTGCATATGCCCGGTTCGGCGGGCAGAAGGATTCGGCCGAATCAGAATCCTGCTGAAAAAGGCAGAATCCTGGTCGAATCCCGAACCAAATCCTGGATTCGGTGCATGATTCGGGGAGGGAAATTGCATGACTTTTTGTCACAAAACAAGGAAGTAAAATTTTTTCCCCTTCTTACCCCTAATTTACATATGCAAAATAGGATTCGGTTCAGTATTCAGCCGAATCTTTCGCAAAGGATTTGGGGGTTCCGCCGAATCCAAAATAGTGGATTCAGTGCATCTCTAGTTTTAACTTATGCTTCAGCTTGCCACCAAACCCGCTGGCCCCACCCCCTTAAGTATTACAACTTTTTCGGGGTCTTATAGGAAGCAACATTCGTTTTTGGCAGGAAGTGGATCTGTGCTGGGGCCCACAGGGATTTTTTCCCGGTATCCCATCGACCCTGTCCGATGCTGGGCATATAAAGCTAGCTATTCATCTGCAGTCACTACAGCATGTGTTTTGTTAGTCTGTATAATGGCACAGTCTGTTAAATCTGCTGGAGTGGTATCTCTGCATGCTCTCCCATCAGTCCTCACTTCTTTTTGTGGGATCTCTTTTTTCCACACAGGAAGGCACATTTATCGAATCTTGAATTCATGTGAAACTCCCATTAATTAGAAATTCAATCAAAATTTATTAATAAAGTCAAATTTTTAAAACTCGGATGAATTGAATCGACCTGAAAACTCGCATTGAATTAAATTTGAATTTAAAAAACTCAATTCAAATTTCTCAAATTGAATTTTAATAACTCCCAAGTCAGTTTTGACTATAAAAAAATTTCGAAAAATTCTGCCCCTGAGTGTTGGTGACTTTTGTTCTCTGACAGAGCGATGTACATTATTTGGCTGGAATCTTTTGCTACATTTGTAGTAATGTAATAAACATTAATGCCCTAATGCATATTATTTTAAAAATAGTAGAGATATCATAAAAGTTACAAGGAGGAATTAGGTATAAAATATCCAGCTAGATAATTTTCCGTTAAACAGGGAAAAGTCTTATGAATGTTTGCTATCTAGTCCCTGTTGCTGACATGAATAATTTCAATATATAGTAAATAACATGAGTTCATCTATTATCTTCCAGTATTAGTTAGCAGATAGGTAGATAGATAGATAGATAGATAGATAGATAGATAGATAGATAGATAGATAGATAGATAGATAGATGTGGCAAACATCCATGGTAACTTCAGCTTGTATTTCATAAGCATTCAGATGCCTTAACTGAATCTCATTTGGCCATCCATGAAAAGCACACACTAAGAATTAGTAGCTGATGTGTTGCTATGGCAACAGGGAAAAACATACTTTACCTCCATCAGGAAACTTTCAGCAATTAATGGCATTCTTATCTTTTGCAACAATGAAATGACAGCCCTCTTGACCCGGTAAACACAGATTATCTGGTCAAATGTATAATGGTAAACATAGTTTAAAAAATAGTTTAAAAAAAGATCATTTGCTTTCCAAGTCTGTCACTTTCATTTCAAAAAGGCTGCATGACAAGCTGTAATCTGGTATAGAGCATGGTTTCCTGCCTGCCTGCTATCCCTGTGGCAACCGAGGTATAAACACAACTATTCACTAAATAAAGAATAACCAAAGAAAAGGGATTTACATTAGCTGCATGGATACAAAATGAATCGCTGGAAGCGATGAGCAGCTGAAGGAAAACACACATCCTTGTCACATGAAGTAGTTTAATAGAACAAAATATATCTACTGACCAATTTGCGTTGACAAAATGCAGCCTTTTTATGCACTTTCACTGAGCACTGGAATCACTTTAAAATGTAACCATTTGTCTTGAGCATTGTGGAGGTTTATAAGAACACAAATCAACAGAGGGCACTCCAAAAAAAGTAGCAAAACATTTTTGTAGAAATATAAATGAGGTGCAAATAGCCCGATGGTATCTGCACACTAAGTAACCCAAAACTCTATGCAGCATATATTGGGTATGCACACTCAAAAGAATATACAAACAAAAGGTTGTATAGAAAAATCTCTTTTATATAGATTATAGCAATAAAATGTAGTGGTATCTCATCCAAAACAGTTTATACATAATAATGTAACAAACATAAACATACCACCTAATTGGCAAAAAAGAGGCAAACCACCGGGGACAGATACACTTGCCAAAAAATGCCCCAACGTTTCACTAAAGCCTTTGTCAAGGGGAATTCTGAAGTGTAGACAAACCATCTAAAAAAGTATAAATATCCTATTCAATTAGACGCGAGTACCTCTGTGTTTGCGCGCTTCCTACACTTCCGTATTTGTGATGTCACGTCCGCCGATGTCACTTCCCTGGATGCTTGACCCAGCATCATGTCGTGGCTTACTAGCGCAATCTTCCTAACATCCACATACAGGGCATAAGCGTCTGTCATATCCTGGCATCCAGGAATAGTGCTTTATATTATAGATATACTCATGCGGAAATCAAAGCATCAAATCGTAGTAGCGATTACTATCATATATTAATATTGTGTCTTACAGGTCAAGATAAGCGCTTCCATAAAGTGATCAAAAAAACATAGATTCATACAATATTCTGGAATGGCACAAATAAGTATCTATTAGCATGTTGTATCCTAGCAACCACATCTCCTTATATTATAACAGAATCATTTGATTAGGAAATACACTTCAAAAAAAGTCGCTTTTTTGCTTTGATCTTACAATTAGGTGGTCTATATGTTTGATAACATTATTATGTATAAACTGTTTTGGATAAGATACCAGTTTTAACTGGGGTGCTCTCCGTATTTCTCTGTATTTGGCTATAACCCTTCTGCTTTTCCACCTGATGTTTTCAAGACAGAGATACCTGCGGCGGATGCACTTGTTCGTGATTTTAAAACCATTTGGTCTCAAGCCCACCAATCTCTTCTCAATGCCTCTTCTTCTCAGAAAACAGCTGCCGACAAGCACTGTCATTTCAGTCCTCCGTATCAGTTAGGAGTCTGGTTGTCGCTAAGGTTATAAAAAGAAGTGCGTCCATCAAGTTCAACCTTTTAACTCTATTTTAACCTGCCTAACTGCTAGTTGATCCAGATGAAGGCTAAAAACCCCATTTGAAGCCTCTCCAATTTGCCTCAGAGGGGGAAAAATTCCTTCCTGACTCCAAAATGGCAATAGGACTAGTCCCTGGATCAACTTGTACTATTAGCTATCTTCCATAACCCTGCATTCCCTCATTTGCGAAAAAGCCATCCAACCCCTTCTTAAAGCTATATAATGTATCAGCCTGTACAACTGATTCAGGGAAAGAATTCCACATCTTCACAGCTCTCGCTGTAAAAAAACCCGTTCCGAATATTTAATTGGAACATCCTTTCTTCTAATCGGAATGGGTCACCTATGGTGTAAAAAGCATCAACATTCAAAACTGGTTTTCATAAACTTTACGACCTATATTTTCCCAAATATTGTACTTGCCAATGCTAAATATTGAATAAAAAGAATTTACATTAAGAGACAACAAAAGTAAAAAACACATGGGGTACCATTTTTAGGCAATTCCAATGCCATTCCTCTTTCAAAAATGAATTGCCCATTGTACATTCCTGGGAAACTACTACACTGCCATGTTTTCCCTGCTCCCAAGTGTACCTTACATCATCCTTGGCTGGCCACATGTGCGGTATACTGTAGATATTCTTGGGAATTTAGGGGATATTTATCAAAGATCGAATGTTAGATTTTTTTATATCTTGAATGAACTCACAACTCGAATGTTTTCTTATTTAAGAAAAAACTTGAGTGGAAAAAACTCGATTCAGCGAGTTCTAGTTCCAAAACCCGAAAACTCAAATAGATTTTTCCATGGGAAAAAACTTGAATCATTCGAATTGATTGAATTTTCAGGCAAAACTCTCCGAAAGAAACTCAAACATAATGCACATCATTAACATCTTCAAATGGTTCAAGGGACCTCTGCCATTGACTTTAGATGGTGTATTTTTGGATTAAAGCTATTTCCAGGGTCGGCATATAAAACATTTTAGTTTTTTCTTTAGCCGAAAATATGAGTTTTGACTTTGAAAACTCGAATTATTGTGGAAAACACAACTTGAACCTTAATAAATAACCCCCTTCATGTCCATGATTCCAACCCACACAATAGTAGAACAATCCAGGAAGTATCCAGGAAGTACTCACACACCCTGGCCTTCCCAAAAGGGTGCACAGCAAAATGGAGGAAACGGCAACCTCACTATCCAATGGCAACAAGAATTCACCAGCACACAGGTAATGCAAGCAGGTTATACATTGCTAAGTATTTATTGCAGCATGCTATGTTTCCAGGTCACCCCCTTTATCAAGCATTACCTTGCTTGCTTGATAAAGGGGGTAACCCCGAAACGTTGCATGCTGCAATAAATACTTAGCAAGGTATAACCTGCTTGCATTACCTGTGTGCCGGTGAATTCTTGTCCCCAACTCACCCAAGACACCTGGGAGCTTGACTGTAACATACTGGTCAGTTAGGAACCTTTAAAAGACATGGGTACACTTGGATGCAAAGGGCACCCCTGTGGATTCCGGTGTTCACCGACGCCCTTTCGGGGCCCGGGCTTTCTGCTGCGGAACCTACAAGGAGTAGTCCAGAATAGTAACAAGTCCCGAAAACGAGGTACCAGCAAGGATTAGACAAAAACGTAGTCGAAGATCAGGCGAAAGGATCAAGACAGGAGGCAAGAAGCAAAGTCGAAAGTCAAGCAGGTGTCAAAAACACAGAGTTCTAGAATAGAATAATGCTTTGGCAGGATCTGAAGCAGTAGCCAGCTTGGGCACTGTCAAAATTTTTAAAGGGAATTTGGTGCCAAGATTTCAAATTCTGCGCAGAGAGATGACGTCATGGCGTTAGGCATCGAGACACGAGAGTCATTACTCTAGCGTCCAGAGTCAATTCCCTGCTGACGTCAGTGCAGAGGGGCGCCTGCGCCTGGACATGTGAGGAGAGAAGTGCCAGGAGGCAGGGCAGCCATCGGGGGGGACAGGGGGGAGAGTTCTAGGGGGCCCGAGGGTAAGGGGGGCCCGACCACGCCACACTTACTTGATTAGCCGGGCCCCCCATCTTTCTGAGAGCTGCAGATTTCGGGAAGGCATGGACGTTTAAGGGGCCCTGGCCACCAATTTTCTTATAATGTGTGTGGTGGGGGGCCCTGGCCACCAATTTTGGCCACCAATTTTTTTTCTCATGTGGGGTCCTAGCCACCAATATTTTTTAATGGGGGGGGCCAGGCCACAAATGTTTTTTTTATGGGGGGCCCTGACCACCAATATCTTTTTATTTTTATTAACATGTGGGAACCCTAGCCACCAATATTTTTTTTGTTTTTTTACTGTGTGGTGGGGGGCGAACCTGTAGGTGGGGCTTGCAGTGGGCGCAGCCCAGGAAATTTTGTCGTATGGGGCCCTGTGATTTCTGATGGCAGTCCTGCCGGGAGGTAAGGAGACCTAGGGATCTCCCGGCACGTCTTACCATGCAAAATAGTGGCACAATGCAGCAGCAAGTACCCCAGACCCTAGCTAAAAGAGGAACTATTTTATTCCAACAGTATTTTTAATTTTCAATGTCATTTAATATGTGCTGTTTAATTTTGCATAATAAATGTGCCCCTCTGTGTGGTAATTCTTGCCATAACCCTAAAGTATAAATGGGTCAGAACCTTTTGAATAACAGGTGTGGTAGAGTGACCAATGAAATGTGTCAAATGGTGTATTTTGCATTTCATTTCTTTCCAATAGGAGATGTAAGCTCCAGTAAAGGTAAGGCTAAATAGAGAATGGTCTCTCTGCTCAAAGACTTTAGTTGTCAGGTCCTGAAAACTGGAGTATTCTGGAACAGGCAGGCCATTCCATTAGTCCAGCTCACATATAGGAGCTCACTCAAGAAGGCTGTGTGGAATTGGAAAGGTATTTAACTTGCCAAACTGACCTTTGATTTGGATTTTCAGGTGTGACCAAATGCCCATTCTCCCCAATGCTCACTCTAACTTGGTTTTATGTTGTGAACCCCACTGCCCCAGTGGGGTTTTCAAAGATATGTGCCATGCCAAATATTCTGCTCTATTTTTTGCAGACCCTTGTAACCCTTAGGGCCAATTCATTAACTTAGAGTGAAGGAATAGAAGAAAAAAAACTTCGAATTTCAAAGTGTTTTTTTGGCTACTTTGACCATCGAATGGGCTACTTCGACCTTCGACTACGACTTCAACTTAGAATCGAAGGATTCGAACTAAAAATCGTTCGACTATTTGACCATTCGATAGTCGAAGTACTGTCTCTTTAAAGGGATACTGTCATGGGAAAAAATTTTTTTTCCAAAATGAATCTGTTAATAGTGCTACTCCAGTAGAATTTTGCACTGAAATCCATTTCTCAAAAGAGCAAACAGATTTTTTTATATTCAATTTTAAAATCTGACATGGGGCTAGACATTTTGTCAATTTCCCAGCTGCCCCCAGTCATGTGACTTGTGCCTGCACTTTAGGAGAGAAATGCTTTCTGGCAGGCTGCTGTTTTTCCTTCTCAATGTAACTGAATGTGTCTCTGTGGGACATGGGTTTTTACTATTGAGTGTTGTTCTTAGATCTACCAGGCAGCTGTTATCTTGTATTAGGGAGCTGTTATCTGGTTACCTTCCCATTGTTCTTTTGTTTGGCTGCTGGGGGGAAAAAGGGAGGGGGTGATATCACTCCAACTTGCAGTACAGCAGTAAAGAGTGATTGAAGTTTATCAGAGCACAAGTCACATGACTGGGGGCAGCTGGGTAATTGACAATATGTCTAGCCCCATGTCAGATTTCAAAATTGAATATAAAAAAATCTGTTTGCTCTTTTGAGAAATGGATTTCAGTGCAGAATTCTGCTGGAGCAGCACTATTAACTGATTCATTTTGAAAAAAAATGTTTTTCCCATGACAGTATCCCTTTAAGAAAAAACTTTGACCCCCTAGTTCACCACCTAAAAGCTACCGAACCCAATGTTAGCCTATGGGGAAGGTCCCCATAGGCCTGCCAAACTTTTTTTGGTCGAAGGATAATCCTTCGATCCTTGGATTAAAATCCTTTGAATCGTTCGATCGAACGATTATTCCTTCGATCGCAGTATTTGCGCAAAATCCTTCGACTTCGATATTCGAAGTCGAAGGATTTTCATTCCCAGTCGAATATCGAGGGTTAATTAACCCTCGATATTCGACCCTTGATGCATTTGCCCCTAAATGTACTTTTAATAAAGTGCAACCCCTGCTGAAAAGGTTTAAGAACCTAAGCTGTGGACCACTGCAGAAGTTTAAAAACCTCCTAGGCCATCAGTATAGACATCTGGGCCCTCATGGCTTACTAAAAACTTCTAACTATTGCTGTTGAGGATCTTAGCAACTTTGGGTGCTGGGCCCCTCTGAAGATTCTTTTGGCGGGTCTAGTGATAGCATTGTTTACTGCTAGGAAAAATTAATTACCTGTCCTGTCAGGTTTACCAAGCTCTTTTCTGCTCTAGAGCAAGTTGTTATTTTTAATGAAACTTCTCTTAATTTTCAGGCATTAGTGATGGTTGTGAGGGTTGTTCACCTTCCAACAATTTTTTCATTTTAGTTGTTTTAGCCTTTTTTTTTAATACTGAAGTTTTTAAGGGTAAGGCAACACTGGGCTTTTGGGGAGATTTGCCTTGTCTTTGCGACCAATCTCCCCAAATGCCTTCCCTCACTCTACGCCGGCTAAAATGAAAAAACGCTGGTGCTAATCACTCGCGGCGATTCGTTTTCCGAAGTCACCCGAAGTTTCTTCGTGAGACCAAATCTCCCCAAAACGCCCAGTGTGGCCTCACCCTAAAGTTTAATTTTTTTTATCTTCTTATGTCTTTCTGAAGCAGCTCTGGGAGGGGGTCCCCAACTCTTATAATTGATACAGTAGTGGCTAATATTCCAGAGATGTTGCTAATAATGTATCGATTAATGGAGCAATTTGTAACAGTTCAAAATCGGCGCCTGAATTACTGAGCGGTCAATTTTGGAAAAGTGGTCAAAAATAAAACAAGGAAAACAACTGAAAAAAGGCTTTATAACCAGGGACCAATCTAAAATCAAATGAACTGAAAAAAGTGTTTTTTTCAGGGGCTGTTTACCTTTAAGTTACTGTTAGTATGTTATAGAATGGCTAATTCTAAACAACTTTTCAATTGGTCTTCATTTCTTTTTATATTTTTTTAATGATTTACCCCTTTACACTAACTCTTTGTCAACCGGGGGTCAATGACAGCATCTAAAAACAAATGGTATGTAAGGCTAAAAATGTATTCTTGTTGCTACTTATTATTACTTATCTTTCTATTAAGGCCCTCTCCTATTTAAATTTCAGTCTCTTATTCAAATCAGTGCATAGTTGCTAGGGTAATTTGGACCATAACAACCCAATTGCTGAAATTGTAAACTGGAGAACTGCTGAAAAAAGATAAATAACTAAAAAAATAAAAAATAAAAACCAATAGCAAATTTTTACCCTAGTGCAGGGCCATCTCTGCTTGTGGTGTCCTATTCAGCTGGGGTATGGCAAGCCATAAAATGAACTGCTTTTACAATGACAGGCTTTTGCTTATCTTTTGACTGTGAATACTTTCTGTACCTTTTTGCTTGGCCTCAATTTAAGAAAACATTATGCTCTGCTTTTTTTTTCTGAGAGAACTTTTGTTTAGAGAGTCAACTAAGTTTTCAAACTATTTTAAAATTCTAGCGCCATCTGGAGATTTATGAAGGATTGTACAAGTTACAAAACAGTTTTTACTTGAAGTACATCAACCTACTGAGAAAAAAGTTCAAAAACAGCATAGTCAAATGCAGAAATTGGATCAAGCACCTGTAAAACAGCAGAGTAAGGGTGACTTAAAAAAAGTTAGTAGTTTATGTGTGTTTCCCTCCCACAATGCACTGTATGTCTGTCTTTCTTTCTTTCTTTCTTTCTTTCTGTCTTTCTTTCTATCAATATTCGTTGCACAGAATGGAAAATCACAAATTGCAAAATGTTTGTGTATTATTTTGATTAGTGGTTAATATATTTAAAGAAGTAAAATACAAAAAAGGGTAAAGAAAATGCATTGTGCTACTCATTTGTTCTGTGCTCTAAATTATCAGCATTTCAGACAACATTTTTTTTCCTTCTCTCTCTCTCTCTCTCTCTCTATCTCTCTCTCCTTCTTATCATCTCTTCCTCCTCCTTTGTTTCTTCTTTTCTCTTTTATTTGGTCTTGTTTTATATGATACTGACATGTTGTCAAATTTTTGCAATGTGATCTATTGACATTACTCAGGAATTTCATGCTGTAATAACAGGTATATTCTCGGGAATACTGAAGCAAACCTTTTTTAGTTTGGCAATTCTTTAAATCCTACACATGGGGGGTTATTTATCAAAGTCCGAACTAATCTCAATATTTTCTGCGACAAACTTTGATCTAATCCGCTCGGGTTTTTACGCTTATTTATTATTAAATTTGCCCGAACTTTGTTTTGCGGGAAAAAAATCAAATTTTCAAGTTTTTTCGGATTTTTCATCCGATTTTCACAGATTTTTTGGGAATTTTCACCTGAAACTCTGGAAACTTTGGGGTATTGCACAAAACCTAGCGCACATCAATAAATCATTGGGACTTCTCCAATTGACTTATATGCAACCTCGACAGGTCTGAGTTGCTGGATTTTCAGATTCTGCCTTTTACATCCTCAGGGTTTAATAAAGTCTGAAAAATGTGTGATTTTTTAAAAGTCTGATTTTATAAAAAGAAATCTAAAATTTTTCGTGATTTTTGCATTCTGAGTTTAGTAAATAACCCCCATGATGTGCACCCTTTAGACTATTATATATACTTTTATATGTAATTATTTGTTTTAATTATTTCCCGTTTCTATGTAATAATACATAACTAACCCAACTAGGATATAATTAATCCTTATTGTAGACATAACAAGCCTGTTGGGTTTATTTAATGTTTAAATATTTTTTTAGTAGACTTAAGGTCCAAATTTCTTAAACATGGGATGGTTCAATATATTGGTGCTTTCATAGACGTGCATAAACGCATTGGCGTATACAGGCGCGACCTTTGACCCCATGGCTGTTCCAGTGTGTTGTATGTAGAAATTATTTTCAAATTTGAAATAATTTTTATGTAAAATAAATTCAAGGAGGGAAAGGGTGAACTCAATGGGGGGGGCCCAACATATAGCGCATTGCCTGTGATCAAATTGCGTACAGCCTCTACCCCTGCCCCATGTGGGATGCAGGTGTAGAGGCTTTGTACATCCATCGTGACTAAGGTCAAATTTTCCAGTGTACAATTGATACTTTCTACAACCCTTAAAAAATCATTGGAGTCTTTTAGATAGCTCCCAATGTTTTGTACACAGGGTTGCAATAGGAAATCCACATATTCAGCGATATTCTCATTGAGAGATCCATTGGAGGATATGATTGGGCGACCTGGTGGCTTGGAAATGGATCTCAGACACAAAACAATGGGCGTTAAACCTGGATCGCAAAATTGTCCTTAGCAGCAATATAATAGTGCAAAAAATGGACAGTGGTGTTTCAAAGGAGGTTTACTACGTGAGTCAATATGGTGTACAGTCCAACTACATGAACCAATGCCTGAACAAACACTGGCCAATAGTAACAAGTGACGAGTGCCTGAACAAAAAATTACCCAGTAAACCCAGATTGAGCTACAGGAGGGGGAGGAACCTAAGGGAGAATTTGAGCCCATCAGATCCATTAGAGAAATACATTAAACCACAAAGACACCATTTTCTCACTCAGAGGCCAGGGGTCTATAAATGCGGCGGCTGCGTCATGTGTAGCAGCCTGATAATAGGAAATGACTTTCATCATCCACAAACAGGGAAAAAATATAGAATAAAACACAGGATGACGTGCAGCACTACAATGGTGGTATATATAATGGTGGTTAGAGGGACGGAAGACGGAAGACTTAAATTATGAGGGTAGACAGTCAAGGTTGGGGTTGTTTTCTCTGGAAAAAAGGCGCTTGCGAGGGGACATGATTACACTTTACAAGTACATTAGCGGACATTATAGACAAATGGCAGGGGACCTTTTTACCCATAAAGAGGATCACCGTACCAGAGGCCACCCCTTTAGACTAGAAGAAAAGAACTTTCATTTGAAGCAACAGAGAGGGTTCTTCACAGTCAGGACAGTGAGGTTGTGGAATGCACTGCCGGGTGATGTTGTGATGGCTGATTCAGTTAATGCCTTTAAGAATGGCTTGGATGATTTTTTGGACAGACATAATATCAAAGGCTATTGTGATACTAAACTCTATAGTTAGTATAGGTATGGGTATTTAGAATTTAATTAAAAGTAGGGAGGGGTGTGTGTATGGATGCTGGGTTTTCATTTGGAGGGGTTGAACTTGATGGACTTTGTCTTTTTTCAACCCAATTTAACTATGTAACTATATCATCAAATGCCCCTGTGGGCTAATTTATAGCCAAAAAACTATCAGACAATTGAAAGAACGCATTGGGATGCACAGATCAAGCATCAGAGCAGCATTAGACACAACTACAAGTGAGAAAGATAAAAAGGAAAAGAAACAAGATATATCGCAACAGCTAGTTGCGAAACACTGGCAGAAGCTAGGCACAGCCCCTCTTCTTTTAGGTGCATGCCCATAGACCACATACCCATGAGACCAAGAGGTGGTGACTACAATAAAGCCCTGCTGAGAAGGGAGGCCTTTTGGATATTCGAATTAGATTGTGTGGCTCCACGGGGGTTAAATGGTCAATTGGTGCTAAACTGTTTTCTGTAATAACATCCTACTTTCACGCAAATGGTCAAGTAGTTTAGAAACGACACAAAAAAACGACAAAGTATAAAATATTGATTCAAGGCCAGTTTATTGTAACATTGTTTTAAAAAAACATAGAGCCACATTATTTATTTTTCTATGTCGTTAAATTGATAATATGTATGTTATTTGTATACACTTTTGCAGATAACAGCACTAACTTGACACGTCTTGGACAATTTACACAGAGCACTGATGCCACCTAGTGGTGAAAATCTGTATACGTGGAATACACAGGTTTAAAGGACTATGGTGATGGGAAAACATTTTATAGAGGTAGAGTTAGAGGGGCACTCACTTGTTTTCCAATCTCCTATTGTTCCGGGTGCACGTCCCACAGTGTCCCTCCACACTGGAACCACTAGTCACACAGCAAAAGGGCAGCACTCCGTACTTTAGTAAAATTGCCTTTATTTCCACATGCAGGGCAACATATACAGTGTCTAGTTTACGGATCCACCAGGCCTCTCTATACAGGAGTTTCTTGACCCTGTTGCCACCCCTTCTTATCTTAGGAACAGCATCTAGGATCTGAAACTTCAACTGTTGTCCTGAGTGTCCTGCCTCCACGAAATGTTTAGACACTGGCTGGTCCAATCTTCTACATCTTATGGCTGATTTATGTTCCCTGATCCTGTCTCTGGCCATACGTGACGTTTGTCCCACGTAGACTAAGCCACACGGGCATTTTATAGCATACACCACAAAAGTGGTTGTACATGAATAGTGGCCAGAGACAGGAACAGGTATCCCACTTCTGGGATGATAAATCACCTCCCCTTTCTGTATATTATTACAACAATTACATGAACAACATGCAAAAGTCCCCTTTTTCACTGGACGCAGCACTGTCTGTTTTTCCTCATTTCCTCCACCTATATCCGCTCTCACTAACATGGAGCCAATTGTACGGGATTTTTTGTATGACATAACTGGTGGATTCTGGAAAGCTGGGACCCCTCCAAGGCCAACCTTTACAATGTCCCAATGTTTTCTAATAATTTTACTGATGTTCTCACTCAGTGTATTATATGTTGAAATAAATGGGATTCTACAATTATTGTCTCGCACTTTTTTTGTCAAGAATTTCTCTCTCTCCACTTTCTCCACCTCCATTCTTTGTTTCTGTATTATTGGCCTAGGGTAATTCCTAGCGACAAATTTATCCGCCATCTCATCCATTCTTATTTGGGAGGTATCATTATCAGATACAATCCTCTTTATCCGAGTAAATTGAGATTTAGGTAATGATCTTTTTATTTGGGGAGGATGGAAGGAGAGAAAGTGGAGTAGAGTATTCCTGTCTGTCTCTTTCGTGAACAAATCCGTGTGGAGCCTGTTTCCAGCCACATACACTGTTGTATCCAAAAAAGCAATTTTTTTAGGATCAATATGTACTGTAAATTTGATATGAGCACATGCTGAATTTATTTCCTCAAAGAACTGTTCAAAGGACATACGTGGCCCCTCCCATACCAAAAAAATGTCATCTATATAGCGAAGCCATTTGATGCAATGTCTAACATATAGCTGATTATCATAAATGAACTTTTCTTCAAATTTTCCCATAAAAATATTGGCATAGGAGGGCGCCACGTTTGAGCCCATCGCCGTGCCCTTCAATTGTAAGTAGAAATCATTCATAAACAAGAAGTAGTTCCACCTGAGTACAATTTCCAAACAGCTCAATGTAAACCTCTTTTGTGCCCCATCCAGGGTCTCATCCTCTTCCAAATAGAGCCGGACTGCCTCCACACCCCCATCATGTGGGATGGAGGTGTAGAGACTCTCCACATCCATTGTAATGAGCCAAATCTCTTTTTCAGGTAAAGCTATTCCTCCCAGTTTATTAAGAAAATCTCCAGTATCCTGTACATAAGAAGGCTGTGAGGTCACATAAGATCTTATAATGGTATCAACAAATCTTGCTAGAGGGGTAAAAATAGAGTCAATCCCTGCCACTATGGGTCTCCCAGGGGGCTGTCTTATATCTTTGTGGATTTTGGGCAGTATATAAAACACAGGGGTCACTGGGTCCCCCTGCATTAAATACTGTGCCAACCTCTCATCAATGACATCAATCTCTCTAGCATTTTCTACCAATGTACAAATCTTTCCTTTTATATCTCTAAGGGGATCCCCCTCTAGTTTAACATATGTGGTTGCATCTGACAGTAACCGCTTTATTTCTCTTATGTAGTAATCCGAAGACATCACGACTACTGCACCCCCTTTATCAGCAGCCTTAAACACAAGATCTTTTCTTTTGGACAGATTATCTAAGGCAATAGATTCCTCTTTAGTTAAATTGGATTTAGATGTTCGTATCTCACCATGACGATATGCCAGTTCCAATGCCTTTATGTCCGTAGTAACCATCTTGATATATGTTTCAATGGCAACATTTTTGGTGTCCGGCATATAGTCACTTAGAGTAGACAAACCTAAGGTTTTGGCACAAAATGTCCCCATTAACACCTTATCCTCCCCCTCTGTATGTCTGGCAAACTGTACCTTTAATCTCAGATTCCTGAAAAACCTAAACAGTGCCAGATCTAATTCAAAAAAGTCTGGGCCCGCAACTAATGCAAAGGAAAAACCTTTGCTTAATACCTTAAGTTCCTCAGTGTCCAAGTTCACATCTGATGTTGTTACCACCGTCGTGAGCGATATTTCCCCCGCTTGCCTCTTTTGCTTCTTGCGTCTGCCTCCTCTCCGCTTGTTCCGCTTGTTACACTTGTAGTCAGCGAGGTCTGGGAGCTGGATAAAAAAGCCGGCAGTGTGGCAGCTGTATTTGACCTCATCGGTCTGCCATCCATATCCCCCACTCTTTCTCTGCCATCGCTCCTATTCATGCGGCCTCGATTCCATCCCATGCGGCGTCTATACTCTTGCGAGTCCCGCCACTGGTAAACCACACCGGAACTGTAGTCTTCAGCGTCTCGACGGAACTTGTCTCTCTTCCGTATCTCCAGGGCCGACCGGAACTTCGCGAGGGAGTCCCTCATGGTATTCTGCCCCTCAGCAACCTGTGCCGCCGCACAGTTGTTCCGCATTTCTTGTTCCTTCTCCTCAATCTGCGCTAATAGCGCTGGGGATTCTTTTTGGATCTTTTCCATGAGGGCCACCATGAGATCCAGTGAACATTTGTTCAAAATAGATTCCCATTTCTTGCAAAACCCCTCATCTCCAGCAAACAGCGTTGGTCTAAGATGGGAGCGCAGGCCTCGAGGAATCCTTTGCAGCCTCACATACTCGGCCATGGTCCTCAAATGTAAGTCCCAAGCAATGTTTTTTCTATGCAATTTCTCTATTTCTCTAAAGTCACATAGGACATCATGCTGGGAAAGAAATTCACTGTTGCCTTGAACTGCCTTTGTAATACGTTCAACCTCTTCATCGGTATATGCAAAACTCATGTTAACAGTGTGGTGCTCGCCTCCAGAAGGACAACACGTTATAGAGGTAGAGTTAGAGGGGCACTCACTTGTTTTCCAATCTCCTATTGTTCCGGGTGCACGTCCCACAGTGTCCCTCCACACTGGAACCACTAGTCACACAGCAAAAGGGCAGCACTCCGTACTTTAGTAAAATTGCCTTTATTTCCACATGCAGGGCAACATATACAGCAACGTTTCGAGCCTAGCACGGCTCTTTGTCAAGCTAACATATCACTTTACAACATTTCCTTTATATAGCATGTTAACACAGCACCACCTGGTGGAGTTGTAACATAATATTTAAACTTTCAATTAGACAAAGTGTTTCACTTATCTGACAATGTTTCATTTAGAAGTCCAGTAGCAACAAATTATCAATAGTATATCCCCAGTGTGGCTGTGAATAAGGAAAATATTAAAATCATTATAAAACCACAATAAATTATCTAAAAACAGCAGTTAAATCATATTCCATATTTAATCCATTTGGAGTTAAAGTGTCTAGTTTACGGATCCACCAGGCCTCTCTATACAGGAGTTTCTTGACCCTGTTGCCACCCCTTCTTATCTTAGGAACAGCATCTAGGATCTGAAACTTCAACTGTTGTACTGAGTGTCCTGCCTCCACGAAATGTTTAGACACTGGCTGGTCCAATCTTCTACATCTTATGGCTGATTTATGTTCCCTGATCCTGTCTCTGGCCATACGTGACGTTTGTCCCACGTAGACTAAGCCACACGGGCATTTTATAGCATACACCACAAAAGTGGTTGTACATGAATAGTGGCCAGAGACAGGAACAGGTATCCCACTTCTGGGATGATAAATCACCTCCCCTTTCTGTATATTATTACAACAATTACATGAACAACATGCAAAAGTCCCCTTTTTCACTGGACGCAGCACTGTCTGTTTTTCCTCATTTCCTCCACCTATATCCGCTCTCACTAACATGGAGCCAATTGTACGGGATTTTTTGTATGACATAACTGGTGGATTCTGGAAAGCTGGGACCCCTCCAAGGCCAACCTTTACAATGTCCCAATGTTTTCTAATAATTTTACTGATGTTCTCACTCAGTGTATTATATGTTGAAATAAATGGGATTCTACAATTATTGTCTCGCACTTTTTTTGTCAAGAATTTCTCTCTCTCCACTTTCTCCACCTCCATTCTTTGTTTCTGTATTATTGGCCTAGGGTAATTCCTAGCGACAAATTTATCCGCCATCTCATCCATTCTTATTTGGGAGGTATCATTATCAGATACAATCCTCTTTATCCGAGTAAATTGAGATTTAGGTAATGATCTTTTATTTGGGGAGGATGGAAGGAGAGAAAGTGGAGTAGAGTATTCCTGTCTGTCTCTTTCGTGAACAAATCCGTGTGGAGCCTGTTTCCAGCCACATACACTGTTGTATCCAAAAAAGCAATTTTTTTAGGATCAATATGTACTGTAAATTTGATATGAGCACATGCTGAATTTATTTCCTCAAAGAACTGTTCAAAGGACATACGTGGCCCCTCCCATACCAAAAAAATGTCATCTATATAGCGAAGCCATTTGATGCAATGTCTAACATATAGCTGATTATCATAAATGAACTTTTCTTCAAATTTTCCCATAAAAATATTGGCATAGGAGGGCGCCACGTTTGAGCCCATCGCCGTGCCCTTCAATTGTAAGTAGAAATCATTCATAAACAAGAAGTAGTTCCACCTGAGTACAATTTCCAAACAGCTCAATGTAAACCTCTTTTGTGCCCCATCCAGGGTCTCATCCTCTTCCAAATAGAGCCGGACTGCCTCCACACCCCCATCATGTGGGATGGAGGTGTAGAGACTCTCCACATCCATTGTAATGAGCCAAATCTCTTTTTCAGGTAAAGCTATTCCTCCCAGTTTATTAAGAAAATCTCCAGTATCCTGTACATAAGAAGGCTGTGAGGTCACATAAGATCTTATAATGGTATCAACAAATCTTGCTAGAGGGGTAAAAATAGAGTCAATCCCTGCCACTATGGGTCTCCCAGTGGCAGTACAACAGTTGAAGTTTCAGATCCTAGATGCTGTTCCTAAGATAAGAAGGGGTGGCAACAGGGTCAAGAAACTCCTGTATAGAGAGGCCTGGTGGATCCGTAAACTAGACACTTTAACTCCAAATGGATTAAATATGGAATATGATTTAACTGCTGTTTTTAGATAATTTATTGTGGTTTTATAATGATTTTAATATTTTCCTTATTCACAGCCACACTGGGGATATACTATTGATAATTTGTTGCTACTGGACTTCTAAATGAAACATTGTCAGATAAGTGAAACACTTTGTCTAATTGAAAGTTTAAATATTATGTTACAACTCCACCAGGTGGTGCTGTGTTAACATGCTATATAAAGGGAATGTTGTAAAGTGATATGTTAGCTTGACAAAGAGCCGTGCTAGGCTCGAAACGTTGCTGTATATGTTGCCCTGCATGTGGAAATAAAGGCAATTTTACTAAAGTACGGAGTGCTGCCCTTTTGCTGTGTGACTGATGGGAAAACATTTTTTGGGGTTAATGACGTCATTTTTGGCGCCAGATTCAAATGGGGGAGTGGTATAAAAGCACCATTTTGATGTACATGCATTATCCTTGAAAAAGGCCCTAATGTGGGCCGAAACGTCGGATCTATGTACCGAATAAAGCACTTATTTTGATGAAAAATAGTGGTGTGCGGATCCTTACGAACAAATCTCTATATGAATTTTTGGACCCTGCACCCACAAAGATCATACCAAGTCCGGTCTTCAGAGTGCGGTCGTTTGACACAGACTATATATATATATATATATATATTGTAGAAGCTGGGGGGGGATATATTGTAGATGACCGGTATATATCCCCATTCTTTAGGTTTTAAAATTACCTCTTTAAAAGACACCATGGGGTTAACCAGCCAGAGGTGGGCTGGACATCCAAGGGGTGTTTAATGGAGGTGAGCAGCAGGTGAGAGGGGGTGTGGAAACTCACTGCTGTGTTAAACAGAAAAGTTTGGTTTTCTTGTGTGGCTACTCACTGTGGAGTTGGAGAAAGTTCTTTTCTAAAAGACTAGGGAGTTCACTCCCGGCAGACTGGACACTGCAAGTTTTCTTGGCAAGTACACGGCTCTTTTGTTGGGACTTATTTGTTGCTGAACTGAAGCTGTTTTGATTTTTATGCCACTGCTTGTCTGGGAGAGATTTATGTGAACTGAAGAAAATGAACTAAATGTTTCCTTTAACGTGGAGTGGCCTGCATGTTTGGTGAAAAAACCCCGCTGTGATCCCCCAAACATCACAATATATATATATATAAAATTTGTTTTTTCCGCACACCACTGAACTAAATACCCAGGTGCTACTCAAATATGTATTATCAATAGCTTTCCAGAGGTGAATGAGTGCACACTGGGAACCCTTGGATAGGTTATTTTAAAACCATAATTTTATTTAAGTTAATTAAAAAACGTCCGACGTTTCGGTCCACCTTTAGGACCTTTTTCAAGACCATGAATGTTTAAAATCAATACTTTAAATAGACAAAGAAGGAAGCACTCACCTTATCACGTGCACCAGATGGAGTCATGTGAATTTAGCAATCAGAGCATAGAAAAAAGTCCTGTGTAAAAGCACAGAATGTATAACACAAAAGGTAAAAATATGTTATCATAAAGACGTTAAAAAAATTAACTTAAATAAAATTATGGTTTTACAAAAACCTATCCAAGGGTTCCCAGTGTGCACTCATTCTCCTCTGGAAAGCTATATATATATATATATATATATATATATATATATATATATATATATATATATATATATATATATATATATATATATATATATATATATTCAAAGAAAAAAGACCGCACTCACAGGACTTGTATGGAAAAATATGTTGAATATGTGCGGTCTTTTTTCTGTGAATATATGCAAGTTTTACCAGCACCTAGGCATTTAACTTTTTCATTGTGGAGTGCACCAGTTTGGATTCTTTATATAGACAAAATAGAAAGATGCTGTTGCACACAGGGACTTGAAAAGATCCTTTATTTATATACATATATATATATTTATACACACACACATATATACAGTTTTTTTTTAGTTCATAGAGATTTATTTCATTCTGTGGACACTAAAGCAAATAAAGTACTTGCATAAAAAAGGGCATAAACTCAAGGGATGAAAACATAATTATGCCTCTTGATAGGTCCCTGGTAAGGCCTCATCTGGAGTATGCAGTGCAGTTTTGGGCTCCAGTTTTAAGAGGGATATAAATGAGCTGGAGAGAGTGCAGAGAGGTGCAACTAAACTGGTTAGAGGGATGGAAGATTTAAATTGAGGGTAGACTGTCAAGGTTGGGGTTGTTTTCTCTGGAAAAAAAGGCACTTGCGAGGGGACATGATTACACTTTACAAGTACATTAGAGGACATTATAGAAAAATAACAGGGGACCTTTTTACCCATGAAGAGGTTCACCGTACCAGAGGCCACCCCTTCAGACTAGAAGGAAAGAACTTTCATTTGAAGCAAAGTAGGTGGTTCTTCACAGTGAGGTTGTGGAATGCACTGCCGGGTGACGTTGTGATGGCTGATTCTGTTAATGCCTTTAAGGATGGTTTGGATGACTTCTTGGACAGACATAACATCAAAGGCTATTGTGATACTAAACTAAAGGTCTTTAGCCTGAAATTTAAAATGTTATTTGGTTGCTGGGTCCCACTCAAACTAGGAAGATATACAGTAAATTATGAATAAAAAAAGGAAGTTCACATTTTAATGTGTGTATCGTTTTTCAGTTATTAGCCTGTCTGGTTTCAGTCTGCAACCCAAAAGGTTCACTGACAGAAAAACACAAAAGGGGATGCAAAAAGATGTTTAAAATGGTGTTTTTGTGAATGTGTAAAATCATTTGCTTGTGAATATACCATCGCTAAGCAAAGGTTTGCATTAAAGGAGAACTAAAGCTTAAAGGAAAAATTCAGTGTAAAAATAAAATCTAAGTAAATAGATAGGCTGTGCAAAATAAAACAATTTTCAATATAGTTAGTTAGCCAAAAATGTAATGTATAAAGGCTGGAGTGACTGGATGCCTAACATAATAGCCAGAACACTACTGCCTGCTTTTTCTGTTATAAGATTATATGAATCAGGATAAAAAATTATCTCAAGATGGTATTATATGGCACCACAGACTTATGCTGGAGGTGTTTGTGAGAAAAAGGAACATATTCCCATATTTGGTGAAATTGTGAAAGGGTTACTCTTGGCACAGGTTAAAAGAATAATATTACAACTATGCAGGCACAGGTGAAACAATACTATCAGTATTTATATTATATGGCACACATACCTCAAGAGAAATCTCAGATCCACTGACTAAATGCTGCATTCAGCAAGAAGTATGGTAACTGTTAAGTCAAAACCAAAAGATTTTATTAATGTAGATGATGGGTATAATGTGAGTGAGAATTTAAGATCTATGGAGGAGATTATAGCAGAAAAAAAAGAGAAAGCTTGTGCTCATTTTAAGATAAGGAAACTTAAATATGACAATATGAACTTGAATAAAAATATCTTATACACTTTAAGGAAATTGTATTTTTTAAGCTTAAGGGTGAAGTACTGGTGAATAAATGATATAAGCGAGAAGGGCCGAATCTCACAAGATAATTTATCTAATGCACTAATGCAATATACTAATAAAACAGTACACATACAAAATATGTTGAAGTTGTATTATTCTTTTTTTCCTTCTGCTTCTACAGTATATGATTATAATGGCTGCATTTGAGTTTATATATATATATATATATATATATATATATATATATATATTTACTTGATCCCCAGTCCCTTTTCTTTTTGTACCCCAACAAGCCTCCCATTGGATGGAGCAAATTACACCAATTCATAGTTCAGGTATGGGATTCCAGTTTCAAATGGGAAGCCCATCAGCTATAGAGTCCATTCCTAAGCCATCAGTTTGAATTTTTAAAAATGATAATAAAACAGTACCTTGTACTTGATAGCAACTAAGCTACATAAATCCATGTTGGTGGGAAGACCGTTTTATTGGGTTTATTTAATTTTTGGTTTCTATAAAGAACAAATAAAACAAATTGAGCACATAACATGAATGAGCTTATCCAGATTGGTTTTTATTTGATCCACATCACAATGACACTGGGCCATTCCATACTCATACAAAGGACAAAATATGCTCATAAACATATCTATCAAAATACACAGGCACCTGAAAACTGGGGAATTTCCTGATTTCCATAATTAGATCAAAATGGCCGTCATATTAAATCTGTGCCACTTGACAGCACTGACTATGACATGTAACTACACTGTAAATCTCTCAACATTTTTACCAGCAGTTCATATATGGGCTCTCCACAGAGTAGGATTAGCTATCAGCATGCAATAACAACTACCTATCAGGCTAGCAATGACATCAACAACATGAATTATGTTCACAATGTTTCTGACACTTCTGCACTCACAGCTTAGCTGCCCCCCCTTCTTATTTCAGATAGTGGTTTAGCCCAACTTCCTTACTGGTTAAGATCTCTTTCCTAGTGTCCTGGTATTGACTGTGAAGCTCCATCCACCATATGTATAAGGACCTTACTGATTGGCTAAACACTTTCCCATCATGCACTGGTACCAGCTGTAGGAAAAACTGAATGTTGGCAAGAGAAGGCAGTGAAGGGAATAGGATTGTATCTCCCATCAGCAACAGCCAATCAGTCTGCCAGCTCAACATAATGATGTTTTGCCAGGTAAGGACACAACCATATTTTCTTACATCAAGGAGGTGGCTCTTACCATAAAGTTGATGGATTGGTGATGTGCCATTTGGTCTTAGGTTTTTGTCAGAGTAATTTTTAATTAAATCCCCAATTTGTGGATTTGGACACTGGGAACAGCTTGTGTTGTAACTAAAGCCCATGGCTGTCCCACCAACCCAGATCTAAAAGCATCCATGTGCAGTGTGACCATACCTACTATGCCCCCTGACATTGCACTTGTACTAAATCATGTTTTAATGTATAAAATGTGTATAGTGATATCTCCAGTGAGACAAGCTGGAATCAGTAAGACTTTAGAGCAGGGCTTTCCAACCTGCAGATTGTAGCAGTATATGAACTACAAAGTGACAGTTAAAACCAGTAGTGACAGTTACAAGATTGTCAGATGCAGCTTTAGAACAGAGGTAAAGTTAGTACAGATGCTCTATAGGTACATATCAGGGTAAATAGCATTGCATTTGTACTAAATCATGTTTAAATCATGTTTAATGTATGTAAATTAACTTTTGGAATGTGGAGTCAGTAAGATTTTAGAGCAGGGCTTTCCAACCTGCAGATTGTAGCTGTATTTGAACTACAAAGTGACAGTTAAAAACACTAGTGACCGTTACAGGATTATCAGATGCAGCTCTAGATGAGAGGTAAGTGCAGCACAGCTACTATAGGAACACATATGATGGAAAATAACATGCATTTTAAACTGAATCAGGTTTTAATCATGTTAAAAGTGTGTGAAGTAACTTTTCCAGTAAGGCAATGTGGAGTTAGTAAGGGCAGCATGATTGTCAGATGCAGCTTTAGAACAAAGGTAAGGGCAGCACAGATGCTCTACAGGTACATATTATGGGAAATGGCATTGCATTTGTACTAAATCATGTTTAATGTATGTAAAGTAACTTTTTGAATGTGGAGTCAGTAACACTTTAGAGCAGGACTTTCCAACCTGCAGATTGTAGCTGTATTTCAACTACAAAGTGACAATTAACCCTTTGCCTGCCAAGCACGTACGGCGTACGTGCTGGCAGGCAAATGCTCAGGCTGCCAAGAACGTACATTGTACGTTCTTTGGCAGCTGAGCGCTCTCTCTGCTTCGGCGGCTTTTGCCGCCTCCGCAGAGAGTGGGGAGAGAAGACAGCCCCCTAGGCAACGAGGCTGGGGGGCTGTCAAGTCGGATCTGCGACTCGATTGTCGCAGATCCGACTTCAAAGTAGCAGACGCATCGCATGGAGCGTCTGCTACTACACTCACCTTCTTCCTGCCTGCAGAGCCGCCCACGCACTTCCTGCTGCGCAGCAACTCTGCAGACACGCTGCCAGGACTCCTCCAAAGAAGACAGCGATTCTCCTGCTCCAAAAACGGTAAGTGCACGTTTTTTTACACACTTACCTGCACCTACACATACTTACAGTACATTTATGCATTTTAGTAAAGATTGGAATTTTTTTAAATTTTTTTTTTTAATTTTAGCACACTTGGTCCCTTTTGTACAGTTATTTACAGTTATTTACACTTATTTACATGTATTTGCACACTCAGATAACTTTTATTAGTGCACAAATATGTATACACAAACAGGTGTTTTTTTTTTTTTTTACGAATTCATTATACTGTTATCTTTTGTTTTTTTTGCCTAAAAACGTGTTATTTTGGCAGCGTGACTATTGGATAATCGATTTCGGCCACTAATTACGCTGTCAGAACAATTATTTTGTTATTTCATTGATTTACGCTATTTTTGTGGTTTTATTGCAATTTTATCCCTGCATTATTGTTCCCTATGTATCTTTAGTATCGTTTTGCTGTTTGGTGCTTTGGTATAGAAAGATAGATTTTACTTAGTTTGATCCGCCAAAATATGTGCTTTCCAAAAATATATGGGTTTCTGGGGGTCTTTTTACAGTTTGGGGGTCTTACGGCACATAACGCACAGTTAGGGTTCTCTTTTCTGCAGCTTAGTTGGCTAGCGTGAAAATTCATAGGCACGTTTTTCATTTGGGGTCCATACACAACACATACTTTGGTAAATCTATACATATTGGGCATCAAACTATTTATTAGACCTCTGACGTCCATATTTAGAGAGATTTTTCTTTGTACGTAAAACATTGTGTCCGATAAATGCGGCAAACTGCAACATTTTTAGGCGATTTTCAGAAATGTTGTAAAAACCTATATGTTTAGAAAAGCTTTGCAGTTTGGTAGTTTCGTGTAGAAAGACGTCGTTATCTTTGTTGGAATCGGCAGAATGTGTACTTTCCAAAAATGTATGGTTTTGGGGGGTCATTGCTGTTAGGAGGGTCTTGAGGCAAATAATATGAAGTCAAGGGTCTATGTTCACAGAAGGCGAATCGGCAGCGGAGAAAACTCATATTCACTATTTTTATTTGGGGTCCGCACATGCCAGCTGCCTTGGTATATCTATGCATATTGGGCATCAAACTGTTCAGTAGACCCTTGGCATCAATATTTATGGTGTTTTACAATTGTATGTAAGAAATTGGGTGAGATAAATGCGGCCAATTGCAATATTTTTAGGCGATTTTCAGAAATGTAAAAACAGTTGCTTTTATCGCCAAATTTAGGAAAGGCTTGCGACTTGGTACTTGGAGTACAAAGACATGCATACCCAATTTGGATTCGCAGGAATGTGTACTTTCCAAAAATATATGGTTTTATGGGGTGAACGCACTTTTTTCTACCTTTGCCCCCCCCAAAACAATGTAAATGTGTTGATTTTGCAGTACCTGAAATGACAGACCATATGGGGGTCTTTGTTTTGGGGCCCCTATACGCCACGTGCTTGGGTACACCTATACATATTGGGCATCAAACTGTTCAGAGGACCCCAGGCTTTCATATTTGGGGTGATTTGTCTTGATACCTAAAAGTATGCGGGTAATACAATGCTGCAGGGTCGAAATTTTGAAGTCATTTTTGGAAATGTCCCCAAAATCACCAAATTTAGGAATGGTTTGCGGCTTGGTACTTTGGAGTACAAAGACATGCATACCCAATTTAGATCCGTGGGAATGTGTACTTTCCGAAAATATATGGTTTTCTGGGGTGAACTTACTTTTTTCTACATTTGCCCCCCTCAAAACAATGTAAATGTGTTGATTTTGCAGTACCTGAAATGACAGACCATATGGGGGTCTTCGTTTTGGGGCCCCTATACGCCACGTGCTTGGGTACACCTATACATATTGGGCATCAAACTGTTCAGAGGACCCCAGGCTTTCATATTTGGGGTGATTTGTCTTGATACCTAAAAGTATGTGGGTAATACGATGCTGCAGGGTCGAAATTTTGAAGTCATTTTTGGAAATGTCCCCAAAATCACCAAATTTAGGAATGGTTTGCGGCTTGGTACTTTGGAGTACAAAGACATGCATACCCAATTTAGATCCGTGGGAATGTGTACTTTCCGAAAATATATGGTTTTCTGGGGTGAACTTACTTTTTTCTACATTTGCCCCCCTCAAAACAATGTAAATGTGTTGATTTTGCAGTACCTGAAATGACAGACCATATGGGGGTCTTCGTTTTGGGGCCCCTATACGCCACGTGCTTGGGTACACCTATACATATTGGGCATCAAACTGTTCAGAGGACCCCAGGCTTTCATATTTGGGGTGATTTGTCTTGATACCTAAAAGTATGTGGGTAATACGATGCTGCAGGGTCGAAATTTTGAAGTCATTTTTGGAAATGTCCCCAAAATCACCAAATTTAGGAATGGTTTGCGGCTTGGTACTTTGTAGTAGAAAGACATGCATACCCAATTTAGATTCGTGGGAATGTGTACTTTCCGAAAATATATGGTTTTCTGGGGTGAACTTACTTTTTGCTACCTTTGCCCCCCCCAAAACGATGTAAATGTGTTGATTTTGCAGTACCTGAAATGACAGAACATACAAGGGGGGGTCTTCCTTTTAGGGCCCCTATATGCCACGTGCTTGGGTACACCTATACATATTGGGCATCAAACTGTTCAGAGGACCCTAGGCTTTCATATTTGGGATGATTTCTCTTGATACCTAAAAGTATGTGGGTAATACGATGCTGCAGAGTAGATATTTTGAGGTGATTTTTGGAAATGTCACCTAAATCACCAAATTTAGGAATGATTTGCGGCTTGGTACTTTGGCGTAGAAAGACATGCATACCCAATTTGGATTCGTTGGAATGTGTACTTTCCGAAAATATATGGTTTTCTGGGGTGAACTTACTGTTTTCTACTTTTGCCCCCCCCAAATCGATGTAAATGTGTTGATTTTGCAGTACCTGAAATGACAGACTATATGGGGGTCTTCATTTTAGGGCCCCTATATGCCACATGCTTGGGTACACCTATACATATTGGGCATCAAACTGTTCAGAGGACCCTAGGCTTTCATATTTGGGGTGATTTGTCTTGATACCTAAAAGTATGTGTGTAATACGATGCTGCAGGGTAGATATTTTGAGGTGGTTTTTGGAAATGTCACCTAAATCACCAAATTTAGGAATGATTTGCGGCTTGGTACTTTGGCGTAGAAAGACATGCATACCCAATTTGGATTCGTTGGAATGTGTACTTTCCGAAAATATATGGTTTTCTGGGGTGAACTTACTGTTTTCTACTTTTGCCCCCCCCAAATCGATGTAAATGTGTTGATTTTGCAGTACCTGAAATGACAGACTATATGGGGGTCTTCCTTTTGGGGCCCCTGTATGCCACGTGCTTGGGTACACCTATACATATCGGGCATCAAACTGTTCAGAGGACCCTAGGCTTTCATATTTGGGGTGATTTGTCTTGATACCTAAAAGTATGTGGGTAATACGATGCTGCAGGGTAGATATTTTGAGGTGATTTTTGGAAATGTCACCTAAAGCACCAAATTTAGACATGGTTTGCGGCTTGGTACTT
The DNA here is from genome assembly GCF_017654675.1 of Xenopus laevis. Classification (NCBI taxonomy): domain Eukaryota; kingdom Metazoa; phylum Chordata; class Amphibia; order Anura; family Pipidae; genus Xenopus; species Xenopus laevis. Next base: position 57,673,706 of record NC_054379.1, on the reverse strand, counting down.
TGGCGTAGAAAGACATGCATACCCAATTTGGATTCGTTGGAATGTGTACTTTCCGAAAATATATGGTTTTCTGGGGTGAACTTACTGTTTTCTACTTTTGCCCCCCCCCCTAACGATGTAAATGTGTTGATTTTGCAGTACCTGAAATGACAGACTATATGGGGGTCTTCCTTTTGGGGCCCCTGTATGCCACGTGCTTGGGTACACCTATACATATTGGGCATCAAACTGTTCAGAGGACCCTAGGCTTTCATATTTGGGGTGATTTCTCTTGATACCTAAAAGTATGTGGGTAATACGATGCTGCAGGTTAGATATTTTGAGGTGATTTTTGGAAATGTCACCAAAATCACCAAATTTAGGAATGATTTGCGGCTTGGTACTTTGGCGTAGAAAGACATGCATACCCAATTTGAATTCGTGGGAATGTGTACTTTCCGAAAATATATGGTTTTCTGGGGTGAACTTACTGTTTTCTACTTTTGCCCCCCCAAAACAATGTAAATGTGTTGATTTTGCAGTACCTGAAATGTCAGACTATATGGGGGTCTTCCTTTTAGGGCCCCTATATGCCACATGCTTGGGTACACCTATACATATTGGGCATCAAACTGTTCAGAGGACCCTAGGCTTTCATATTTGGGGTGATTTGTCTTGATACCTAAAAGTATGTGGGTAATACGATGCTGCAGAGTAGATATTTTGAGGTGATTTTTGGAAATGTCACCTAAATCACCAAATTTAGGAATGATTTGCGGCTTGGTACTTTGGAGTACAAAGACATGCATAACCAATTTAGATTCAGGGGAATGTGTACTTTCCGAAAATATATGGTTTTCTGGGGTGAACGTACTGTTTTCTACCTTTGCCGCCCCCCAAAACGATGTAAATGTGTTGATTTTGCAGTATCTGAAATTACAGAACAAACGGGGGGTCTTCCTTTTGGGGCCTCCTATGCCACGTGCTTGGGTACATCTATTCATATTGGGCATCAAACTGTTCAGTGGACCCAGGATTTTATATTTGGGGTGTTTTACATTGATACCTAATGATGTGTGGGAGATATGTTGCTGTAGAGTGGAAGCTTTGAGGTCATTTTTCAAAAAATTCACCAATTTCTATAAAACACTATAACTTTAGGAAACAATTGCAACTTGGTGGTTTGGAGTACAAAGATATTTCTACCCATTTTTGATTCACCAGAATCTGTTCTTTCTAGTAATGGGTAGTTTTCTTGGGTAAACCTACTGTTAGTGGAATGTTTGGCCTTGAAATCAAAAGTATGCCGTTTGGGGAGTGTTGCTTTGGAAATTTGGTTGTGTACTGCTTGTAGATTTTGAGCTATACAAGTGAGAAATCTCCATAAAACTATATATATTTGGTATTGTCGCGTTCAGGAGACATAGACCTTTCTAAATCAGCTGTGTTCTCGTACGTAAAATGAATGATGTTTCTGATATATGTGATTGTTCTTCGTGCAACATGATTTTTTTCATTTTATTTGACACTTAGAATCCAATATTTTTTTAGAGAAGTAGAATTACACCAAAATTCTTGCATATTGTGAAAGTTCAGGTTGTCCTGAAAAAAACAATATATTGTTTTCCTGGGTTAACTAAAAGACCACCCCAGGAAAGGCCCTTAAAGTGAAAGAGTGCAAAATATCTAAAAACTGCTTGGCAGTAGATGTTCGCATCTAGGACAAAACGGCTGGCAGGGAAAGGGTTAAAAACACTAGTGACAGTTACAGGATTATCAGATGCAGCTCTAGATGAGAGGTAAGTGCAGCACAGCTACTATAGGAACACATATGATGGAAAATAATATTGCATTTTAAACTGAATCAGGTTTTAATCATGTTAAAAGTGTGTAAAGTAACTTTTCCAGTAAGGCAATGTGGAGTTAGTAATAACAGCACAGACATGCTAACGACACATTTTGGGGAAAATAATGCATGTGTACTAAATCAGGTTTAAATCATTAAGATTGGAATGGTCAGCACCAGTTTGTTTAGGAGATGTTAGGTGCTTTTATAGAATATATCATACGTTAAGGCACAACAAAATCAAAGTAGGTCAAGCAAAGTATAGCACACACAAGTAGAGTAGGGTAGGCAGAATATGGAATACACAGGCAGCATATAGCACACACACAGGTAGAGTAGGATATACAGAATATTTAACACACAGGCAGAAAAGGGAAGGAAAAATGGAGCCCTATCAGGACGATGCAAGTAACTGATAATGACCACTCTAAGATGAACACTACATACTGTACTATGTACAGTGGCATAATGCCAGCACTGCTCCTACAGTTTGAGTTGTGAAAAATACAGGGTCTTATGGGTGTGAACAATACTGAGGTTTACAGATATGAATAACAATACATTCTGAATCTGATGTGTGAGCAATGCAGCAGTCAGTTATCTCAGTTCTGAAACCTTTTAAAGCCTACATAAACAGTCACAGCATCCAGATTTTAAAGGAGGACCACACAAGGGGGGTGCAAGCTGCATTAGACAGCACTGGTCCATCGGTCTAGGATATTGATCCAGTCTGCAGCAGACAGACACTTAATAGTTCTACTAGTATACGTTTGTGTTTGTAGAAAGGAAAGATGTTGTTGGATAAGGAGGGATATTTAATTTGTGCCCTTGTAAGTGGTTTTTGGTTCCCAGTAAGTGTGAGTTGTCGTATAGTTGTCTCCCCTTCCGTGTTCCATTCCTTGTATACTATAAATCAGTGCTGTCCAACTTCTATGGTACCGAGGGGCCGGAATTTTTCTAATCTACATGGTGGAGGGCCGATAACGGAAGTCAGTGTTAGCCACTCCCTGTTTTAGACCACACCCACTTTAAACCACACCAATGTTACCGCAAAACCATGTCCACATTAATAGCACACCAAAAAACCAAATGGTTGGTGCTCATTGCAGGGATCAGGGCCGGAACTAGGGGTAGGCAGAGTAGGTGGCTGTCTGGGGCGCCATCATTGAGGGGCGCACTTTTAAGGGGATTTTTTTTTTCATTTTTTTCAAGCGTTTATTTAATAATTTGTTTCAGTAATAATGGTCACCCAGTCGGGTGGAATTCATCTCCTTCCCCTTCTCCCTCTTGCCTGCACGTAATAGCTCCTTCTGTGCGGTACAGCACGATGTGCATACACGCGTCAATGACGTCACTGATTGGGCGGTTGGATGACAGAGAGAGGCAGAGAGCTGGGGGGCTGCTTGGTGTGGCTCTCTCGCTGCTCTCAGCCTTGCACAGTTGCACTGAACTGAAGACATTCTTTCTATTACTGTAAAGTGTGAAGCTTCCTGCTGGCACAGCCAAGTACAGATTTGGGGCCCATATGTTTGCTGTTGCTGCTGGGCGCTGGCACAGGTACATAAATACTTGGGGGCAATATGATGTGATCAGATTTATTTTTGGCTGCTGCTGGTACAGGTAAAGATTGGGGGCAATATGATGGCTGCTGGAGGGCTGTATAATGAATGGCTGCTGAGCTTACTTGCACAGGTACGGGCAGGGTGTATTATAGATGGCTGCTGGGCTTGCTGGTACAGGTACAGGGGGCAGTAATATATATTAAAAAATGTTTTACACTTTCTTGCTCTCTTTATTTAAAAACCATCATGGTAAGGAGGGAAATGGTAATACAGGACAGGGGGGCACTGAGTGAAGCTCTTGCCTAGGGTGCTGAACTACCTTGTGCCTGCCATGGCAAGGATGCCACTCATATGTGAAAAAAGCTAAGTCATATAAGACATACCCATAAATCCATATACCTCCTCCTCCCCTGTGTATAATACAGTACCCCAGCATCTGATTAAACACTTTAGGGGCCACTAACAATAATTTTCAATTGCTAACAAACCCCCAGAACAAATACCAAAGTATGACACACACAGGGAGCATAGGGAAGGCAGAACAGAGCAGGAGACAGGAATCAGGACCAGTCTAATATGTACTACATACAGTGACACAATGCTGGTGCCCCATTAGCATTTTGTATAAAGTGTGAACAGGTGAACAATGTGGGCAGTTTCAGTCTGGGTCTCAGGTGGAACAGTACAGGGATGTGAACAATAGAGGTGTCACAAGTGTGAACAATGCAGGAGGATCACAGGTGTGAACAATACAGGGGATTAGAGTCTGAATTTGAGGTTTAAACAATGCAGGGGCCAGTCAGTCTCTGTAGTGATACCTTTTAAATGTTACATATGGTAAGTAGACAGAGCAGGCAGACTTTGATGTAGAAGCCCATATAAGGGGGGTCGCGGGCCGGGCCACCAGTTGGACAGCCCTGCTATAAGTGATTATCCACTCTGAAAGTCTGGGCTATTTAGCAAGGGTAGATAAAGAATGTGGCAGTGATTCAGGTTGTATAGTTTTCTCAATAGCTTCCAGATTTGCCACATTGTATACAGTAGTGGATTATCTATTATCTCGTTTGGACGTTCCTGTCTGTACATATGTAGTGTTTAAAGTGAATATGGAATAATATTTTTTCTTGTGATGTATTTGAATATAACTCAATTTCATGTAGACAATCTTTTAGATGCCTCAGTGTAGCCATTATATTATACTGTTTGACCCCATGAAGGGTCCCTGGTGTAGCTTTTAAGGCTAATTCTTGTTTTCTTATTGTTCGAGATGAACTCCTTAAAATGTAGATTTAGTTTTCTTATGTGTTTTTGTGATGTCAATTCAGGTTTTTTATTTTAAATAATATTTTGGGGAATCAGAGACTTGGCCATATTGTTGGATGAAGGATAGGATGTGTGGCAGGCCCTGCTTCGGCCTTGTTATATATAATGAAATACTGTAAACTTTGTTTCATATGATCTGATTTTGATGCCTTGGAATGCTGTCATATCTCAAAGGAACCTAAGGAGAGGGCCAAATGTTAGGTTCAACAGAAGAAGGGAGAGGAGGCATACCTCTGTTTATGCAAAAGGAAGCGCACACATTGAGTAGTATTGTCTCAATTAAGATAAGCAATTAAGCCCCTAGAGCCACAGAGTGTTTGAAAATGTTTCCTGGAGAGCTATATTGCAGAAGATCCACCAGTGTGATATTCTTCAAGATTCCCCCTTTCGGGTATATACTCACAAGATTTCTTGGATTCTTGATGCATATAGTAATGTTCGTTCTTCACCTTATAAGTTTTCTCCAGTCATCCACCAGATCATAAAGCACGTAGTACCCAAAGCAAAATAAAAGTCCAGAGTTCTCTGGGTCCAGGAAGGTTTCTCCTGTTGAGTCTGTGATCGATGAATAAATCAAACTGCTCCAATATCCGTGATCATTGAATAAATCAAACTGCTCCAATATCCAACGCGTTTCGCAGTCTCTCTTGACCGCTTCCTCAGGGAAGGTGTGATGATCACACAGAAGAACGAACATTACTATATGTATCAAGAATCCAAGAAATCTTGTGAGTATATACCCGAAAGGGGGAATCTTGAAGAATATCACACTGGTGGATCTTCTGCAATATAGCTCTCCAGGCACCATTTTCAAACACTCTGTGGCTCTAGGGCAGGGGTTCCAAACCTTCTTCACCCGTGAGCAACATTCAGATGTAAAAAGAGTTGGGGAGCAACACAAGCATGAAAAATGTTCCTGGGTAGTGCCAAATAAGGGCTGTGATTGGCTATTGGTGGCCCCTATGTGGACTGGCAGCCTACAGGAGACTCTGGTTGGCAGTACACCTGGCTTTTATGCAAAAACTTGCCTCCAAGCCTGGAATTAAAAATTAAGCACCTGCTTGGAAGCCACTGAGAGCAACATCCAAGGTGTTGGGGAGCAACATGTTGCTCACGAGCTACTGGTTGGGGATCACTGCTCTAGGGGCTTAATTGCTTATCTTAATTGAGACAATACTACTCTATGTGTGCTCTTCCTTTTGCATTCTATTTCAGATTTCCTGTGTCGTTAACCTGGTGTGAACGGTGATATTCAAGGAAGCAGCCCCCCCCCTTTTTTTTGTCAATAGTGCATTGGCGCGGTATTGGTATAAAATAATTAATACCTCTTTCTATCTAAAAATTTAATACCTCTGTTTATGTCTGTTGGGTTGGTTATGGTGCCATTAGCTTGAACATGAGTGTATATTTTTCTGATACAATGTGTGAAGGTGTCACCCAGCATTCTAATATGGAGTGCACTAAAGTAAAAATGCCATAACATTTTATCAAATGCCTTCTCTGTCTCAAGGCTCAAAGGGAAGTCTCTACATTCCTTGTCCCTAGCAAAAAATATTATAGCAGTTATTGCCATCCTAATTCACCGTGTTGACTGTCACTTGCGTGCAAAGCCAGGTGGTGCTTCATTAAAGGATTGTTTCACTTTTCTATTAAATTCTAACTTGTTATAGAATGGTTAATCAAAAGATTAAGATAATAATTAATGCTACTTTTTATTACTTCTCTTTCTGTTCAGGCTCTATCCTATTCATATTCCAGTCTCTTATTCAAATCAGTGCATGATTGCTGAGTTAAGCATCTCCCTCTGTGTCTGGTCTATTTCTAATAGTTTGGTTTTTTGTAACATAAGATTGATAAAGTCTTCAGGTGGTTCCTCAGTGGAGTATATTTTCCTAAAGTACTCTTCAAATGCGGTTAATCAATTTTGGGTTGTTACATGGTGTCATGATAACTGGTTGGTGTTGGGCAGTGAGAGTTTTTTTACTCTGAAATTAGGTACAGTAGAAACCCCATTTTATAATTTCAAGGAACCAGGAAAAATTATGTAAAATCCAGGAAAATGTAAAATCAGGGACATGAGATAAATAAATGTATTCTTTACGTATACAAAGGTTATAAGCATTTTTACTCTGAAATACAATATTTACATTGTTATAGACTAGCGTTAAGCATTGCAGCATTAATGTTACACTATGGAGAGTATATGCAGGACCTCTCTGGCAGTCACATTCACAGTGATTTGTGCATGACTATATGAGGTGCAGACTGATTGGAATTGACTATTTACAGGTAGAACCCTTTTATTTGATGAATAATAAAATTCATAGTGGAAAAAAAAAACTTAACATAACATTTTTACATAAAGGATTACGGTATGGTGGGTCATATTACAGAAAGCTCCCTTAAGTGGAAAACTCAAGGTCCTGAGCATTTCCATTAATAGATCCTTTACTTGTACTACTCGATGTACCATGGGGTATTCAAATGTGCTGAGATCCAATCTACCATCTATCTATCTGAATAAACAGGTACCTGAAAACTGGGTTTTTTTCTAATTTCCATAATCAGATCAAAATGGCCGTCATATTAAATCTGTGCAACTTGACAGGACTTCCTATGACATGTAACTACACTGTAAATCTCTCAACATTTTTACCAGCAGTTCATATATGGGCTCTCCATAGAGTGGGATTAGCTATCAGCATGCAATAACAACTACCTATCAGGCTAGCAATGACATCAACAACATGAATTATGTTCGCAATGTTTCTGACACTTCTGCACTCACAGCTTAACTGCCCCCCTTCTTATTTTAGCTAGTGGTTTAGCCTAACTTTCTTACTGGTCAAGCTCTCTTTCCTACTGTCCTGTTATTGACTGTGAAGCTCCATCCACCATATGTCTAAGGACACCTTACTGATTGGCTAAACACTTTCCCATCATGCACTGGTACCAGCTGTAGGAAAAACTGAATGTTGGCAAGAGAAGGCAGTGAAGGGAATAGGATTTTTATCTCCCATCAGCTACAGCCAATCAGTCTGCCAGCTCAACATAATGATGTTTTGCCAGGTAAGGACACAACCAAATTTTCTTACCTCAAGGGGGTGGCTCTTACCATAAAGTTGATGGATTGGTGATGTGCCATTTGGTCTTAGGTTTTTGTCAGAGTAATTTTTAGTTAAATCCCCAATTTGTGGATTTGGACACTGGGAACAGCTTGCGTTGTAACAAAAGCCCATGGCTGTCCCAACAACCCAGATCTAAAAGCATCCATGTGCAGTGTGACCATACCTACTATGCCCCCTGACATTGCACTTGTACTAAATCATGTTTTAATGTATAAAATGTGTATAGTTATATCTCCAGTGAGACAAGCTGGAATCAGTAAGACTTTAGAGCAGGGCATTCCAACCTGCAGATTGTAGCAGTATTTTAACTACAAAGTGACAGTTAAAACCAGTAGTGACAGTTACAAGATTGTCAGATGCAGCTTTAGAACAGAGGTTAGGGCAGTACAGATGCTCTAGAGGCATATATTAGGGGAAATTGAATTGCATTCGTACTAAATCATGTTTAAATCATGTTTAATGTATGTAAAGTAACTTTTCGATTGTGGAGTCAGTAACACTTTAGAGCAGGGCTTTCCAACCTGCAGATTGTAGCTGTATTTCAACTACAAAGTGACCGTTGGAAACACTAGTGACAGTTACAAGATTATCAGATGCAGCTTTAGATGAGAGGTAAGTGCAGCACAGCTACTATAGGAGCACATATGATGGAAAATAATATGCATTTGAACTGAATCAGGTTTTAGTCATGTTAAAAGTGTGTAAAGTAACTTTTCCAGTAAGGCAATGTGGAGTTAGTAAGTGCAGCACAGACATGCTAGCGACACATTTTAGGGGAAATAATGCATGTGTACTAAATCAGGTTTAAATCATTTAGACTGGAATGGTCAATACCAGTTTGTTTAGGAGATGTTAGGTGCTTTTATACAATATATCATACGTTGGGGCTGCTATTAGTGATGATGGGCACCTAAGCAAATTAACATTGGGCCCTGGTCCCTAGATTTATATTTGGGGAAAAATCTACTGCTTTGGAACAGTATATTGATTGAACAAAGTAGCCTACTTTAACCACATTTAAAATTTCTAATTTTAACTCGTTTTGTTACATGGCACTGGTGGATTTGTGGTTTTACAGGGAAGAATATCCCTCTGTTAAGATAGAAAGGTAGTCTTGAGACCACAGACCCCAGCATCCTACTGTCTCCCCATGTGGGGTCCCAGGGCCTAGAAAACAATCAGGCAGCAGTTTCTTGGGACTTCTCCACCTCTTTACTATTTTCCTTTTCCTACTTCCATTTCTTAAGTGCGGGTTTTGGTAATTATTTTTATCTTTTTTTAAATATTTAATAAACTCATTCTCTCAACACCTATTAGCTCAAGCTTTTTTAACAACCAATTCGGATTAATTTTTTCATTGGCAATCTGAGATTTCAAATAGCACTAGCCCTCACACTTCATTTGTAAATGTGTACAACCTAATGATCATGAGTATTTGGTCCTATGTAGGCAAGCAATTAATACACATTTCTCTACCTCAACACGCTATTAATTAAGCACAAGCACTTTGATTTGTCAATTAACTTTATTTAATCCTCAGTAATTAACAAATGAATTATATTTGAGATGTTATGCTAAGTTATTTCAACTTTTGATAACTGCACTAAGCACTTTGTCAGTAGGTAATATACTGAGAATTGGTGAGGTGGTGGAGAGAGAGGGTTTATTTACTATTTTTCTTTAATAAATTAAATATCAATTGGGTTATCGATACCTCCTCTTCCCAAAAAGTAAAATTCCACATATAATTAACAAGGGTCCAGTATTCTCTCTTTTAATTCAATTCAATGTTAACTATTTGGATTGTGAGTGGAGGGCAGCCAGGGTATGGCATGCACAGGCAGAGTAAGGCAGGCAGAATATGAAACCCACAGGCAGTGTAGGGCAGGCACAATATGGAACACACAAGCAACAAAAGAAACAGAGTATGGCACATACATGCAGAATAGAACAAGCAGAGTATGGCACACACAGACAGATTAGCACTGACAGATTATTGCACATACAGGCAAAACACTGCAGGCAGAGTATCTCACACACAAGTAAAGTAGGCATAGCAGAATGTGGAACACAGGCAGAATAGGGCCGGCAGAATATAGAACACACAGGCAGCATAGGGCAAGCAGAGTATAGAACACACAAGCAGAGTATAGCACAGAAAGGTAGGCTGGGTAGCCTGAATATAGAAAATATAGGCAGCAAAGGGAAGGAAGTGTATGGAACATACAGACACTGTAGGGCAAGCAAAATATGGAACATGGACAGCAGAGGGCATGCAGTGTATAGCACACATGTGCAGTGTAGGGCAGACAGAGTACAGCACACACATGCAGGGTAGGGCAGGCAGAGTATGGCACACACAGGCAAAATTGCGCAGGCAGATTATGGCACATAAAGGTTTAGTAGGGCAAGCAGAGTATTCCACATACAGGCAGAAAAGGACAGGCGGAGTATGGCACATACAGGCAGAGCCGGGCAAACAGAATGTGGACACACACAGGACGAGTATTGCAAAGAAGGCAGAATAGGTAGATAGGTACAGTATGGCAGAATAGAACAGACATAGTATAGCAAACACAGGCAACGTAGGGCAGGAAAATTAGGGCATACACATAGAGAGTAGGGCAGGCAGAATATGCAAAACACAGGCAGCATAGGGCCCTTGCCCTACTATGCATGTGTGTGTGTGCCCTACTCTGTCAGTGTGTGCCATATTTTGCCTGCCCTATTCTGCCTGTATATGCAATTATTTACGTGCCATATTAAATCTGTTTGTGCCATACAATTTTGCCTGTGTGTGTGCGCTCCATACTCTGCCTGCCCTACACTGCATGTGTGTGCCATACACTAACTTTCCTGTGCTGGACAGGCAAAATAGAACAGGCAGAGTATGGCAGAATAGGGCAGGTAGAGTATAGAAAACACAAGCAGAATAGGGCAGGCAGGGTATGGCACACATAGGCAGCATAGGGCAGGCAGGGCACCGATAGAGTAGGAAAGTCTGGATATAAAATATACAGGCAGCAAAGGGCAGGCACAATATGGAGCACACAGGCAACATAGGACAAGCAGAGTATGGTACACACAGGCAAAATTGGGCAGGCAGAGTATGGCACACACAGGTTTAGTAGGGTAAGAACCCTATTAATTGCACATACAGGCAGAATAGAGCAGGCAGAGTATGTAACACACAGGCACAGCATGGCACACACAGGCTGCATGGGGTAGGCAGAGAATGGCACACAAAGGCAGAATAGAACAGGCAGAGTATGGCAAACATGGACAGATTAGCGCAGGCAGAGCATTGCACATACAGGCAGAATAGGGCAGGCAGAGTATGGTGCACACAGGTAGAGTATGGCAGACAGAATGTGGAAAATGCAAGCAGAATAGAGGCAAGCAGAGTATGACACAAACAGGCAGCTTCTGGCAAACAGAGTATGGAACACACAAGCAGAGTATGGCACAAACAGGTTGATTGGGGTAGGCAGAATATAGAAAACACAGGTGGCATAGGGAAGGTAGTGTATGGCACACACTGACAGAATAAGGCACACACTGAGAATAGGGCAAGCAGAATATTGCACATACAGATAGAATATGGCAGGCAGAGTAAGGCACACACAGGAAAAGTATAGCACATACAGGTTTACTACAGCACTTAATTACTGCATATACAGGCAGAATAGGGCAGGAAAAGTATGGCACACACTGACAGAGTAGGGCACACACACATGTATAGTAGGGCAAGCAGAGTATTCCACATACAGGCAGAGTAGGGCAAATAGAATGTGGCACACACAGGAAGACTATGGCAAAATCAGGTAGAATAGGACAGGCAGAGTAGGACAGAATAGGGTAGGCAGAGTATAGAAAACACAGGTAGAATAGGGCAGGCAGGGTATGGCACATACAGGCAGTGTTGGGCAGGCAGAGTAGGGCACACAGATAGAGTACGGCAGGCAGAATATAAAACACACAGACAGCATAGGGCAGGTACAATATGGAACACACAAGCAACAAAGGGCAAGCATAGTATGGCACACACAGGCAGAGAGTGGCACACCAAGCCAGCATAGGGCAGGAAGAGTATGGCAAACACAGACAGATTAGTGTAGGTAGAGTATTGCAAATACATGAAGAAAAGGCCAGGCAGTAGGGAAGGCAGAATGTGGAATACAGGCAGTGTAGGGCAGAAAGAAAATTGCACACACATGTAGAGTAGGGCATACAAAATATGGAACACACATATAGCACATGGAACCAGAGTATGGCACACACAGATAAAGTAGGAAAGACGGAATATGGAACAAAGAGGTAGCGTAGGGCAGGAAGTGCTTGGAACATAAAGTATAGCACATGCAGGGAGAAAAAGTCAGGCAGATGTGCTTGCCATTGTTTGGTTCTTGCAGAGTTTCCTCTATGCAATATGTGATGTTATATGCATATATATTATATGAGACTTGCCATATTGTTGGATGAAGGATAGGATGTGTGGCAGGCCCTGCTTCGGCTTTGTTATATATAACGAACTACTGTAAACTTTGTTTCATGTGATTCGATTTTGATGCCTTGAAATGTGGTCATATCTCAAAGGAGCCTAGGGAGAGGGCCAAATGATAGGTTCAACAGAAGAAGGGAGAGGAGGCATACCGCTGTTTATGTCTGTTGGGTTGGTTATGGTGCCATTGATGAGTAGCTTAGCTTTAACATGAGTGTATATTTTTCTGATACAATACGTGAAGGTGTCACCCAGCATTCTAATATGGAGTGCACTAAAGTAAAAGAGCCATAACATTTTATCAAATGCCTTCTCTGTCTCAAGGCTCAAAGGGAAGTCTCTACTTTCCTTGTCCCTAGTAAAAAATATTGTAGCAGTTATTGCCATCCTAATTCACCGTGATTGTCACTTGCATGCAAAGCCAAGTGTAATGGAAGTGGGAATCCGCGCTCTGCCAGTTAGCACTTAAAGGAAACCTGTCACTTTTTCACATGTAGTGGATTAGTTATGAAACAGATAATTGGAATGATATACCTTAATTATTTTCTTCATTAAGTTAAGTAATGTAGGAGTTTAGACACAGTAGAAATGCGCGCGAGACTTCAGCAGACCCGACTTTGTCAAAGTCGGCACGCAAAGCTTCATGGGAAAAGGTATGGGAGGTTGTACTGTCGCTGCACAGCAGGGGTGTGAGTACGGAAGCTCCTCCATCGGAAGTTAAGTTCGTGAATGTGCGCATATCCAGAAGTGACTGGGTAAAGTACAGAGAACTTATGTGAATCTGCGCACCGGTCTCTCTCTCCCCCCTTCAGAACTACGTTTCCCAGCATTCTAAGCTCCCGGGGGCTTGCTGTGTGGGAGTGAGGTAACAGCAGGGCACGAGTGGGTGCGCTACAGCTTCAGTTTTGCGCTTCACTGTTGCTTATTGGGGTTTTTCAACAACTCCACTTAGTGTTCTACTTATGTACCCTGTCCCTGCCTGGGATGAGCACAAGTATAGCGTGTGTGCGCGCGCGCTGATCCACTGACACTCAGCACTTGTTCCTGCTGCTGCAAGGGAGATTCTGCCACTGATTTTTTTTTAGGTTTTTTTTATCTTACAGGTTTTTTCTTTGTGCTGGCTCAGCGTTTCTGCTGGCCAGCGGGGGCGCGTCACGCCGCAAAAGAGGCGGGGCCATGATATAAAAGGGGTGGACCGCGTCGTGAATGGGCGGGGCCTGAACATAAAAGGGGCGGAGCTGGAACATAAAAGGGGCGGAGCTAAATTGCGCAAGGGCAAGATGAGGAAAGAATGGTAAGTACACATCAGCATCACCCTAGGCACCTACTTCCTATTACTGGGGCCCTCTAGAACTGCAGCAGTTTGTGTGTCTGTGTTCAAAATTAGCTGCAGTCTTGTCCAAGTTTGTTGTCAGCCAAAATAACCCTTAATTTAAAAAACAAACAAAGTATTAAATGGCATAAGAAATAGCCTGATTTAACTACTGTGAAAGCCCCTGAGTTATTCCAATAGGAATATAAACATGTAGCTCCACCAGAGATTAAATATTTAGTTATAACCCCACTGATTTGGATATCAACCCACTACCCAGCTATAATAAAACAAAGTATAACTATGCACAGTCCCCATCAAACAGGAATTTTGCTTCCCAATCAGGCTCATTTAGTAATTTTGGAGCAAAAACACAATAATGCATAAAGCCATGTATTCAGCAATTGTAATGAATTGAAAGAACTGAAGCATAGGGGTACCTAGAGGAAAGGCGCAGAAAAATGCCCCACACTTCGGAAGGGACTGTGACTGTGGGATAGCAGGTATAGTAGGGAGAAATGTGCCTATGACGCAGTGCAGCGCTGATGCAGCCCATACGTGGGGGGTGGTTGGGGGCCCAGTTTTAAATTTCCGTACCAGGGCCCTTAGGGGTGTAGTTACGCCACTGGATTCTGCAGTGAATTCATTGCAACCCCCCACCTCTCTCTCTCTCTATATATATATAAATATATACACACTGTCCTATCTCTCTCTATATATACACTGTCCTATCTCTCTCTCTCTATATATATATATATACACACACTGTCCTATCTCTCTCTCTCTCTATATATATATATATATATATATATATATATATATATATATATATATATATACTGTCCTATCTTTCTCTTTCTCTCTCTCTCTATATATACATTGTCCTCTCTCTCGCTCCCTCTCTCTCTCTCTCTATATATATATATACCCACTGCCCCATCACTCTCTCTCTCCCTCTTACAAATGAGTAAACAGAAATTCTCTCATATGCAAAACATACATACATATATGTTTTTCATACATACATAAATATATGGTTTTCTGGGGTGAACTTACTTTTTTCTATTTTTGCCCCCCACAAAACTAGGTAAATGTGTTGATTTTGCAGTATCTGCCATTACAGAACTGATAGCTCTACATTTTAGGACCATCAAACTGTTCAGTGGTCCCCAGGCTTTCATATTTCAGAAACAAGACATTTAGAAATAAAGGTGGACTTAGTAACACTGTGTGAATCCCAGCCGCACATTTGTTTATATGAGACACTGAGACGCATAAGTATTGATGGTGCTGCTTCCGTTCGAATTTCCACCTTAAATAACATGTTTACATCTTAGTGTCTCATACAAACAAATGTGCGGCTGGGATTCACACAGTGTGTGAAACAATGTTATAGTTTATGAAGTGTGTGTGAGTATCTGTCTGTGGCCCGGCTGTTTGTGTATTTTACCGCATATGGCCCATGGCAAAAAAAAGTTTGGACACCCCTGACATAGACCGTTCCAAATCGGCTGTGTTCCCGTACATAAAATAAATGATGTTTCTGGTATATGTGATTGTTCGTTATGAAACATGATTTTTTCTATTTTATTAGACACTTAGAAGCCTATATTTGTTTACAGAAGTAGAAATTCTTGCATATTTTGAAAGTTCAGGTTGTCCTGAAAAAAACAATATATTGTTTTCCTTGGTAAACTAAAAGACCACCCCAGGTAAGGCCCTTAGAGTGCAAAACATCTAAAAACTGCTGGCAGTAGATGTTCGCATCTAGGGCAAAACATCTGGCAGGGAAAGGGTTAAGCATGCATGAGATTTGGCAGTTTGGCTCTGCCCACACACCAAACAGAGGGGTCCTGATTCAAGATGGCAGCACCTATGAAACACTTTTTACATGTAGGATATTTTCTAATCCATTTTAGATATAAACAAAAACAGTTGACTAAAGGGTTTAACTAAGGAGGGAAAGATATATATTACTCATATCTCAAGGTGACAGGTCCTCTTTAATGGATGAATGCATCAATCCTCCTGAGTAGATGTACCGAACATCCAAAACCATTAGACTTTCAGTAGAGAAAGTCTCTACTACACTTGAGAAAGGGCAATTATAGCCCGAAACATGTTGTGTATAGCAGCTTAAATAAATATTAATCACAAGCAGTTAATCTGCGTTTGAGTGCTCTCCTCTTTCCTACTGAAAGTCTAATGCAAAGCCAAGTGGTGCTTCATTAAAGGAGTGCTTCACTTTTCAATTAAATTCTAATTTGTTCTAGAATGGTTAATTCTAAGGATATTTTGCTTTGGTGTTTTTTTTCCTTTTTAATAGTTTTTCAAATATTTGCCTTCTACCTTCTAGCTTTAAAACAGGTGTCACTGGCCACATCTAAAAAACAAATGTAAGGCTACACATTAATAATTAATGCTACTTTTTATTACTTCTCATTCTGTTCAGGCTCTATGCTATTTATATTCCATATAGTCTCTGATTCAAATCAGTGCATGATTGCTATGGTAATTTGGATCCTAGCAACCAGATTACTGAAATTGCAAACTGGAGAGCTGGTGAATTAAAATCTTAATAACTCAAAAATAAAAATCAAGTAATAATTAAAAAAATAAAAGCCAACTGCAAATTGTTTTAGAATCTAACTCTCTACATCATACTAAATAATGTATGAATGTAAAGAACCTTGAACAAAAGTTGAAGTCTCTAGGCCAGTATCTTAGTAATTAGTTTAAGGTCGACATGACATAGTGGGGTTTTTCAGTTTAGGGATTAGTGTAGTGCATACTTCCACTAGGGTATTAGGGAACACAGGCAGCATAAAGGCAAGCAGTATATGACACAAGCAGGCAGCATAGGGCAAGCAGAGTATGGAAGACACAAGTAGTGTGGCACAAATACAGGTAGATTGGGGTAGGCAGAATGTAGAAAACACATGCAGCATAGGGAAGGCAGTGTATGGCACATACAGCTAGAGTAGAGCAAGCAGAATATGGAACGCAAGGACAGCATAGAGGCAAGCAGAGTATAGCACACACATGCAGTGTAGGGCAGGCAGAGTAGGGCACACACAGATAGAGTAGGACAGGCACAATATAAAACACATAGGCAGCATATGGCAGGCCCAATATGGAACACACAGCCAACATAGAGCAAGTAGAGTATAGCACACACAGGCAACATAGGGCAAGTAGAGTATAGCACACACAGGCAGCATAGCGTAGGCAGAGTATTGCACATACAGACAGAATATAGCAGGCAGAGTATGGCACACACAGGTAAAGTAGGGCAGGTAGAATGTTAAACACAGGAAGAATATAGCAAGCAGCATAGAGACAAGAAGAGTATGACACAAACAGGTAGCTTCGGGAAAGCAGATTTCTCCCCTGTAGTACATAAGCAGAGTATGGCCCAAACAGGTAGATTGGGGTAGGCAAAATATGGAAAACATAGGCAGCACAGGGAAAATAGTGTATGGCACATACAAAAAAAGAGTAGAGCAGGAAGAGTATGGCACACACAGGCAAAATTGGACAGGCAGAGTATGGCACGCACAGGTTTACTAGGGCAAATAGATTATTGCACATATAGGTAGAATACTGCAGGTAGAGTATGGCACACACTAACAGAGTAGGGCACACACACAGGCAAAGTAGGGCAAGCAGAGTATTCCACATACAGACAGAGTATGGCAAACAGAATGCGGCACACACAGGAAGAGTATGGCAAAAACAGGCCGAACAGGACAGGAAACGTATGGCAGAATAGGGCAGGTAGAGAATAGCAAACATAGGCAGAATAGGGCAGACAGAGTAGGACACACACAGGTTTAGTAGGGCAAGCAGATTATTGTACAAATGGGCAGATGAGGGCAGGTAGAGTACATCACACACAGGCACAATAGGGTAGGCAACGTATAGCACACAATGACAAAGTAAGGCACACAGGCATATTAGGGCAAGCAGAGTATTCCACATACAGGCAGAATAGGACAGGCAGAGTATGGCACACACAAGCAGCGTAGGGCAGTCAGAGTAGGGCACACACACAGGCAGAATAGAACAGGGAGAGTACGGCACACATAGGAAGAATAGGGCAGGAAGTAGGGCAAGCAGAATGTGGAATACAAGCGTAGAGCAGACAGAAAATGGCACACACATGTAGAGTAGGGCAGACAGAAAATGAAATACACAGATAAAACATAGAATCAGAATATGGTACACACAGGTAGAGTAGGGAAGGAGGAATATGGAATCTATAGGCAGCGTAGGGCAGGTAGTATGTGGTACACAATTAGTGCAGGCAGAGTATTGCACATACAGGCAGAATAGTGCAGGTAGAGTATGGCACATGTGATGGGCTTGCCATTATTTGGTTTCCTGTAGAATTTCCTTTATGCAATATGTGATGGTATATGCATATATTTCATGTGAATTCTTCTGTATTTGTCTGTTAAAGTGATTGTGTTGTTGGCCAATTCAAAGCTGTATTTTCTACCCCATCTGGGTTTCCCTTTAATTACTCAATATTAATATTTCATATGCATCAATGTTAATGTATTACCCAGCGACTTGTCCATATTGTTGGATGAAGGAAAGGATGTGTGGCAAGCCCTCGGCTTTGTTATATATAACTAAATTCTGTTAGCTTTGTTTCATTTGATTCAATTTTGATGCCTTAGAATGCTGTCATATCTTAAAGGAGCCTAAGGAGAGGCCTAATTTTAGGTTAAACAAAAGAAGGGAAAGGAGGCATACTACTGCTTATGCCTATATGGTTGGTTAGGGTGTCATGTATATTTTTATGATGCAATATATGAAGGTGTCACCCCGCATTCTAACATGGAGTGCACTAAAGTAAAAGCCATAACATTTTATCAAATGCCTTCGCCGTATCAAGGGTCTAAAGGGAAGTCTACTTTCCTTGTCCCTAGCATTATTGTAGCCGCTATTGCCATCCTAACGCACTGTGTTGAGTGTCGATTGCATACAAAGCCTAGCTGGTGCTTTAAGGAACAGTTCAGTGAAAAAACAAAAACTGGCTAAATATATAAACAATGCAAGATAAAAAAATGTTTCTGTTTATGTAGTTAGTTAGACAAAAATATAATGTATAAAGGCTGGAGTAACTGGATGTCTAACATAATAGCCAGAACACTACTTCCTGCTTTTTAGCTCTCTTACTCTGAGTCAGTCAGCAACTTTAAGGGGGGGCCACATGGAACATAACTGTTCAGTGAGTTTGCAATTGATCCTCAGCATTCAGCTCAGATTCAAAAGCAACAATTATGACCCATGTGGCCCTCCTTCAAGTCACTCATTGGTTACAGCCTGGTAACAGTGGAAACCAAAGAAGCTAAAAAGCAGGAAATAGTGTTCTGGCTATTATGTTAGACATCCAGTCACTCCAGCCTTTATGCATTACATTTTTAGCTAACTAACTATATCAGAAATTTGTTTTACTTTGCATCGGCTATCTATTTAGCCAGTTATTATTTTCATACTGAACAAATCCTTTAAAGGGGTGGTTCACTATTCTGTTAACTTTAATCTTGTTATAGAATGACTAATTCTAAGAATTTTTTGCTTTTTCCTTTTTTATAGTTTTTAAAATATTTACCTTCTTCTTACTCCCAGCTTTCAAATAGGGACACTGACCCCATCAAAAAAAAGTTTCTGTAAGGCTACACATTTATAGTTAATGCTACTTTTTATTACTTGTCTTTTTGTTCAGGCTCTATCCTATTCATATTCCAGTCTCTTATTCAAATCAGTGCATGGTTACTAGGGTAATTTAAATCCTAGCAACCAGATTGCTTAAACTGCAAACTAGAGAGCTGGTAAATAAAAATATAACTCAAAAATAAAAAATGAAAGCCAACTGCAAATTGTTTTAGAATGTCACTCTCTATATCAAACTAAATATACATTTTAAAGGTGAAAAACATTAAACAATTATTACTTCACCTCTGGAACATTGCATTATATATATATGCTTTGATAATTGTATCATATGTGGGTTCAGTATTTTATAATATTCCACTATATAACAATCTGGGTGATTTATGTGTGGCCAGTTATTTTATTATGCCTGAGATCCCTGCTGCTATTATTGGTGAGTTAAGCATCTCCCTCTGTGTCTGGTCAATTTCTAATAGTTTGGTTTTTTGTAACATAAGATTGATAAAGTCTTCAGATGGTTCCTCAGTGGAGTATATTTTCCTAAAGTACTCTTTAAATGCTGTCAATCAATTTTGGGTTGTTACATGGTGTGATGATAACTGGTTGGTGTTGGGCAGTGAGAGATTTTTACTCTGAAATTAGGTACAGTAGAAACCCCACTTTACATTTTCAAGAGACCAGGAAAAAATATGTAAATGTAAAATCAGTGAAATGAGCTAAATAAATGTATCCTTTAAGTATACGAAGGTTATAAGAACAGGTCTCTTTTACTCTGAAATACAATATTTACTTTGTTATTGACTAGGGTTAAGCATTGCAGCATTAATACTTATTTAAAGATATGGAAACCATGGGTGAAATTAAATAAACATCAGTACTAATAAGTACTAATAAGATATTAACTTTAAAAAAAAGTTATACTCTAAGACAATTGTCTTCTTAATGCTTAAAGGTGAAGTAACGGTGAGGAAATGATATTAGAGAGTAGGACAGAATTTGAAAAGATAATTAATCTAATGCACTAATGCAATATACTGTACAGTACACATACTAACAGTACACATACTAAAATATATTGAAGCTGGATTGCTTGTAGCCATGCCATGTGCATTTTGACAACTCCTAGTATACCCCCCTGATATTGCATTTGTAATAAATTAAGTTATAATCATGTTTAAAGTATATGTGATAACATGTCCAGTGAGGCAAGCTGGAATCAGTAACACTTTACATCAGGACTTTCCAACCTGCAGACTGGAAACACTAATGACAGTTACAAGATTATCAGATGTAGCTTTAGATCAGCTTTAAGAGTTGCACAGATGAACTAGGGACATATATTAGGGGAAATGGCATTGCATTTGTACAAAATCATATTTTAAGTATGTATAGTACATTTTTTACAAGGCAAGCTGGAATGAAAAACTAGGAAAACAGTCAAAACGTTGCTCGTCCCAAAATCAAGTTTGGGGAGGGGGTTTCCTTAAGTTTCTGAGTGAGGGCAAGTAAAAATGTCCTGATTTGAGCTATTCAGAGCATATACAGTATGTTGGCTACCATGTCTTTTTTTGTCTGATATCTGATTTACACAATATTAAATAGTGACTTATATATATCAGGTCATCCAATTTGTTTGGCAGAGATGTGCAAATAAGACTGGCTGCTCCCCTTTATATAGTGCTGATAGGAATTCACGTATCCATGCCGCTTTAAGTACACTGGTATCTCCTAATTTCCAGAGGGTCTTTAAAAATAATATTCTATTGGGTTTTAGTTTCTTGAGATTTGTTAATATCTTTTTCTTTTGATTGGTGAGGTCAACCAACCTACATTCCAAACTATCTGTCTCATATGTTGTTTGAACATGTGTAGCGTGTTGGTTGTGATGTTACCTGTATTCATCTAACTGTTCTGTCATGAAGTCTTAGCTGTGCATTATTAGGTATGCCCTGGCTCCATCCACCCGGTAATGTTCTAGCCTCTTCGACCTTCCAAAGCTTTTGTGGGCCAGGCTTGTGTACTAGAGACAGTAGAATTAAGAGAGAGAGATTGACATTATAACTTAAATAACAATCATCTAATTACATATTTACAATACCAATATTTGCTCCTGTTTTTCAGTATCTTAACATTTCAGGACAGCTCATTCCTGTTCTGTTGGGTAGTGAGAGTTTTCTACTCTGAAATTAGCTACAGCAGAACCCCTATTTTTCGGAGGGACCAGAAAAACTTTAGCTATAATTGGGGAAAATAAAAACTTGAGGAAAGCAACATCTTCCTTAAAGGGGTTGTTCACCTTTACATGCACTGATTTGAATAAGAGACTTAAATATGAATAGCAGAGCACCTGAATAGAAAGAGTCAGAAGAAGGCAAATAATTGAAAACTATAAACAGATAATAACAACCAATTTAAAAGTTGCTCAAAATTGGCCGTTCTATAACATACTAAAATTTGACTTAGATAAACCACCCCTTCAAGTACTCAAAAGATTTAAGCACAGAAGTCTGTTTTACTTTAACTTATTCTATTTACCACAAAAAAAATAATTAACATCCAGGAAAATATTAAATCAGGAAAATGTTACTTTGTTAATAACAAGGGTTAAGCATTGCAGCATAATGTTACACTATGGGGGGGAGGGGGCATGTGCAAAGCCTCTCTGGCAGTCACATACACAAGCTACAGCAATAAGTGACTTGTGTATGACTAATTAGAATTGACTATTTACAGGCACAACCAAGGCATGCAAACTGGTTAGCATTTTAAACCTCTTTTTTTCACTAATAATAACAATCATAGAGAACAAACGGCCATTTTTATGTGGAATCTGGAAAACGTTATATAAAATCACAGAAAATCTCTCACTGAAATGCATTATAAATTGGTGGGACAAAAAAAGAAAGAACAATGTAAAATATCTGAAATATGAAATCAGGGTACTAAAAATTGAAGTTTCACTGTAGCTGTGTGGCTTTAAGGTACTCTTTCAAAGTCCTTTTGTTTCTTTCTTTTCTTAAAAGTATTTATTTTTAATCTTCCAAAACTTGGGGAGTACAGAAGAGAAGGGGGGCTGGTTCAGGTACAATTAGTGCTCAATAATTGACACGACATTCAACATTTCTTACAGTGAAGTTGCAATTCACACCAGTACATTAGAGGTGGGGTTGGTTTTATCTAGTGATGCCCTAGTATACCTTGGTGTTTGCTATGAGTTGGCCTCAGTCCACTCATTGTGGTGACATAATTTTGACCATTTTTTTTTTTGGTTTGGCGATTTAAAGTGGACCTGTCACCCAGACACAAAAATCTGTATAATAAAAGTACTTTTCAAATTAAACATGAATTCCAATTTCTATTTTTTATTTAAGCATTCATAGCTGTTGTAAGCTCATTTAAAAATCTCAGATGTCAATCAAATATTGTCTGCCCCTCCTCTATGCCCATGGCATAGAGGCGGGGCAGACAATTACTTTCACTTTCAATTCAGCTCTTCTTAGATGTCACTGCTCCCTACACATTCCCCCAGTTCTCTTTACCATATAACTCTGTAGCCAGGTCATGGGGATGGACATCAGGTCCCCCATTCTGGTGCACAAACAAGATTCTGAGATGATACAAGGCTTGTCTTAATAACAGTGTCCACAAAATGGCTCCTGCCTGCTTGTTATAATTATGAATTCCCAGACTGAAGGAAACAAGATTCGAATCATTTATATAGTGTAATTAAAGTTCATTTTCCTTGACTAATCTGATAAAATAGGATTTTTAATAATTTTTTTGGGTGACGGGTCCCCTTTAAGGGCCTCTAAAAAGGAGGTGTTACCAGTTCCACTCTGGTTGATGTGAATTGTGCTATGAAGGCATGCCTAAATTGTTGGTACACTAGTTGGTTAATTTGGACTCCGGGATGAGACTGTAATAGTTGTTCTCTGGTGAGCAACTGCCCATCCAGCGCTGCATCACCCAAAGTCCTGATCCCGGCCCTTGGCCACCTCATATATGATAGGAGTTGTTGGAAATGTGTGCAAAAGGTGAGAGTTGCCCCAAATAGGTAAATCAATTTTGAGTAACGGGTTTTTAAGGCGAGTGATCCGCAGAACCACCGTCCAAACCTTGTGTGGGGTGGTAAGAATCGGTTGTCTCACTTGCAGGTCTGCTATTTTCCTATAAGGTATACGTTAAAGGGTTTCTGCTGAGCCTGCCAAAGTAGCAATTGGAAGTTAGGGTTGTTGGGTCCTGGCGTTAGCCACCAGCCCACATAGTACAATTAAGAGGTAGTATTGTAGGTCTGAGAAGCCCAGTCCGCCTTTGTCAATTGGGGCCTTTCAGGTCTGGACTGAGAATTAAAACAGGCCCTGGCATTTCAGGTACACAGAGGCCCAATCAGCCCACATAGAGGCCCAATCAGCTCCCACCAGCCCACTAGATACTGACTTACTATGGGACCTTATAGCAGCCCCTCTGGCATTTGCCAGAACCCACAGATTGCCAGTCCGGGCCTGGGGCCTTTAGTTTGGACTTGGCAAATCTCGCGGATTTATTACCCCATATGAACGAAGACTGCATTTGTTCAATATGTTGGAATACTGTTTTGGGGATGTACATAGGAGAATTGTGGAGGATATACAAAAATTTTGGCAGATAAATCATTTTTATCAAGTTGATCCTACCTCATATTGTCAGGGGTAAATTCCCCCATTGCTTGAGTTTGATTGACTACTTTCTGTGACCGGAGTAAGGTTTAACTCTGTGTATTTAGTGCTATCCCTCGTGATCGTAAAGCCCAGATACTTGAAGGAGCTTGCCCAGCTTAGAGGGGAAGGGAGTAGCTATTGGGTGTCTATGCCTTCATCTACTGGAAAGATACTGGATTTTTCCCAGTTTATGCGTAACCCCGAGTATCCTCCGAACTCATTTATAATTGCTAAAGTTGACTGTAGTGAGGGTCTGGGATCACTTAAGTATAATAATATATCATCAGCATATAGGGAGATGCGCTCCTCCACCCTACCCAGATGCATTCCTGCTATATTGTGGGCTATGCGTATTAGAATAGCCATTGCTTCTATCGCCAAGGTGAACAATAACGGCGAAAGGGGGCATACCTGGCGGGTGCCACGACTCAGCTAAAAGGTGTTTGACAATATATTATTGACACTTATTCGTGCTTGGGGGTTTTGATACAGGAGTCCCACCCATGTGATGAACTGGCCGCCCAATCCAAACCTTTCATTGACCTCCCACAAGTACGACCATTCGACCGAGTCGAAAGCCTTGGCTGCATCCAAAGAGACTACCGCTCTAGAGCCTACCTCCCTATGTGTTGCTATGCATATGATATTGCTGTAAAGCCGCCTTATATTTATATCTGTCGATCTCTCTGGCATAAAGGGGTATCACCCAGTGTTTCAAATTGGCTTATTTGCAAGTGTGCTCCCCTTTTTCTGTTCAACTTTTAGAAGACATTTTAGGGGTATGAGTAAAGAGTAAAGTATGTTCTCCTCTGCAGCAATATACAGCTATATACTGCATTTTCTGAATTTCTTCTGCGGCTTTGGCTCTATCTCCCGCTATGGCACTGATAAGGGTTCCTCTCATTGTGGCTTTAAATGCATTCAAATTTTGTGAATAAGGTCTTTTACAGACAGAGCATGGATGTGGAGGTACAGTATAAGCAGAGTCTATAGTTAGGAGAAACAAGATGCCCCAGAATACATTATAAATGTCTCACCAAATAGTAAATATGGTCCGGGTGCCCCAGCCCCCCAGCTTTAGGGAGCAGTACGTCAAAGGTATGAAGAAGAAGCAGGGCCAACCGGCACTCAGACGGATCCACAGGATGAGAGAAAATTAGTTAGTCCATGACTAAGTGCCCCAAGTGGGTGCGAAATGCGTAGGGCGGATGGAGATGCAAATATACACTTTTTAACTTTGTCCAAATAAAATATATATTTTTTAACTAATTTTCTCAAGTCCTGTGGATCCATCTGAGTGCTGTTGGCCCTGCTTCTTCTTCCAAAGCAGAGCCTAACCTGCAGGCACCTAATCCAAAATGCCACAGAAGAAAATACCTTAGCATTGTGTGCTTAATTCCAGTTCATTACATCTCAAACACAATTACACCTTCCAATAATTCTACTTCTAGACAGCAACTCTTTAGCATTCATTAATCCTTCTCTCCAGCAGTTTACATTTAAGTAGTTCTTACACAACATTCACTCCATCATCCACATTGATTCTAATTACTCCTTTATAAAACCCACATGCTACAACTGACCCTTCTGTGTATGAATATGATAGGATCCTTAGATTGTAAGCTCCCCCCATGGGGAAAGGCGTTCTGTGATTGTTGTAAACTCTCTGGAAATCAATGCATAAAGAGTGCGTGTGAGCCATAGAAATAACGCATAACTGACTTTACTGTAAGTGAACGTGATAGGAAGATTAAATTGTAAGCTCCGTTGGGGCAGAAACTGATTTATATGACAACTAATTTGTGTATTGAAATGTGTAAAATGTGATGATACCATAGAAATAAAAAGAGAAAGCCAGAAGTTATACTATCTACTACTATTCCATACAGCAGAGCCAGTTGGACTAAAAATGGAGAAGAAGACATGGGAAAAATAAAAGAAGGTACATCTGAAAAAGGGAAGGTAGGATTTTTAAATGATTAAATACCTTGTAAGCTACAAATCCTCACACTCACAAGCCAGAAGCTAAGCTCTTCGCTACTGTCCCGTCTGTAATGTGGGGAAGAAGGCATACCTCATTACGGAAGACAGACAGTAGACAGACAGAAACACCAGATTCACTAAATCATCCAAATTGATTGCAGTCACTAAGTTACACAACCTAAACCTACAACTGACCCTTCTGTCTATGAATGTGATAGGATTCTTAGATTGTAAGCTCCACCCGTGAGGCAGGTACTGATGTGAATGATGTATAATCTGTGCAATGCAATGAGTTGTTTTAATGATTATGTACATTGTAAGGTAAAAACCCTTCCACACTCACAAGCCAGAAGCTAAGCTCTTCGCTACTGTCCCGTCTGGTAGTGCACGCTCGACTGTAATGTGGGGAAGAAGGCATACCTCATTTACGGAAGACAGACAGTAGTGCCTGTTCACTCGGAGCATGAAGGGTGAGGGGTATCACTGCTCTATTGAGGGGTAAAGCCAGGCTTTATCAATCAGGGTGTCCCTCCCAACATGCAATGAGTTAATCACCTTAGCATTCTGTGCTTCTTCACTAGTATGCAATTCAGTAGTTCAAACACCAGATTCACGAAATCATCCAAATTGATTGCAATCACTCAGTTACACAACCTAAACCTACAACTGACCCTTCTGTCTATGAATGTGATAGGATCCTTAGATTGTAAGCTCCCCCTGTGGGGCAGGGACTGATGTGAATGATGTATAATCTGTGCAATGCAATGAGTTGTTTGAATGATTATGTACCTTGTAAGGTAAAAACCATTCCACACTCACAAGCCAGAAGCTAAGCTCTTCGCTACTGTCCCGTCTGGTAGTGCACGCTCGACTGTAATGTGGGGAAGAAGGCATACCTCATTTACGGAAGACAGACAGTAGTGCCTGTTCACTCGGAGCATGAAGGATGAGGGGTATCACTGCTCTATTGAGGGGTAAAGCCAGGCTTTATCAATCAGGGTGTCCCTCCCAACATGCAATGAGTTAAAACACCTTAGCATTCTGTGCTTCTTCACTAGTATGCAATTCAGTAGTTCAAACACCAGATTCACTAAATCATGCACCTTGGTTCCAATCACTCCTTTATACAGCCCACACACTACAACTGACCCTTCTGTGTATGAATGTGATAGGATCTTTAGATTGTAAGCTCCCCCTGTGGGGCAGGGACTGATGTGAATGATGTATAATCTGTGCAATGCAATGAGTTGTTTTAATAATTATGTACCTTGTAAGGTAAAAACCATTCCACACTCACAAGCCAGAAGCTAAACTCTTCGCTACTGTCCCGTCTGGTAGTGCACGCTCAACTGTAATGTGGGGAAGAAGGCATACCTCATTTACGGAAGACAGACAGTAGTGCCTGTTCACTCGGAGCATGAAGGATGAGGGGTATCACTGCTCTATTGAGGGGTAAAGCCAGGCTTTATCAATCAGGGTGTCCCTCCCAACATGCAATGAGTTAAACACCTTAGCATTCTGTGCTTCTTCACTAGTATGCAATTCAGTAGTTCAAACACCAGATTCACGAAATCATCCAAATTGATTGCAATCACTCAGTTACACAACCTAAACCTACAACTGACCCTTCTGTCTATGAATGTGATAGGATCCTTAGATTGTAAGCTCCCCCTGTGGGGCAGGGACTGATGTGAATGATGTATAATCTGTGCAATGCAATGAGTTGTTTGAATGATTATGTACCTTGTAAGGTAAAAACCATTCCACACTCACAAGCCAGAAGCTAAGCTCTTCGCTACTGTCCCGTCTGGTAGTGCACGCTCGACTGTAATGTGGGGAAGAAGGCATACCTCATTTACGGAAGACAGACAGTAGTGCCTGTTCACTCGGAGCATGAAGGGTGAGGGGTATCACTGCTCTATTGAGGGGTAAAGCCAGGCTTTATCAATCAGGGTGTCCCTCCCAACATGCAATGAGTTAAACACCTTAGCATTCTGTGCTTCTTCGCTAGTATGCAATTCAGTAGTTCAAACACCAGATTCACTAAATCATGCACCTTGGTTCCAATCACTCCTTTATACAGCCCACACACTACAACTGACAATTCTGTGTATGAATGTGATAGGATCTTTAGATTGTAAGATCCCCCTGTGGGGCAGGGACTGATGTGAATGATGTATAATCTGTGCAATGCAATGAGTTGTTTTAATGATTATGTACCTTGTAAGGTAAAAACCATTCCACACTCACAAGCCAGAAGCTAAGCTCTTCGCTACTGTCCCGTCTGGTAGTGCACGCTCGACTGTAATGTGGGGAAGAAGGCATACCTCATTTACGGAAGACAGACAGTAGTGCCTGTTCACTCGGAGCATGAAGGGTGAGGTGTATCACTGCTCTATTGAGGGGTAAAGCCAGGCTTTATCAATCAGGGTGTCCCTCCCAACATGCAATGAGTTAAACACCTTAGCATTCTGTGCTTCTTCACTAATATGCAATTCAGTAGTTCAAACACCAGATTCACTAAATCATGCACCTTGGTTCCAATCACTCCTTTATACAGCCCACACACTACAACTGACCCTTCTGTGATAGGATCTTTAGATTGTAAGCTCCCACTGTGGGGCAGGGACTGATGTGAATGATGTGAATGATGTAAACTCTCTGGAAACCACTGCATGAAGTGTGTGTGAGCGATATGATTGACAAATAACTGACCTTACTGTGAATGAACGTAATAGGATCCTTAGATTGTAAGCACTCCTAGTGGGGCAGGGACTGATGTGAATGATGTATAATCTGTAAAACGCACTGCATAAAATGTGACGGCGCTATAGAAATAAGAAGAGGAAGACAGATAAAATGGAACAAATGACGATGGCACATTTGAAGAACAGAAGGTAGGACTTTTTTAATGATTATATATCTTGTAAGGTAAAAACCCTTCCACACTCACAAGCCAGAAGCTAAGCTCTTCGCTACTGTCCTGTCTGATAGTGCACGCTCGACTGTAATGTGGGGAAGAAGGCATACCTCATTACGGATGACAGACAGTAGTGCCTGTTCACTCGGAGCATGAAGGATGAGGGGTATCACTGCTCTATTGAGGGGTAAAGCCAGGCTTTATCAGGGTGTCCCTCCCAACATCCAATGAGTTAAACACCTTAGCATTCTGTGCTTCTTCACTAGTATGCAATTCAGTAGTTCAAACACTAAATTCACGAAATCATCCAAATTGATTGCAATCACTCAGTTACACAACCTAAACCTACAACTGACCCTTCTGTGTATGAATGTGATAGGATCTTTAGATTGTAAGCTCCCCCTGTGGGGCAGGGACTGATGTGAATGATGTATAATCTGTGCAATGCAATGAGTTGTTTTAATGATTATGTACCTTGTAAGGTGAAAACCATTCCACACTCACAAGCCAGAAGCTAAGCTCTTCGCTACTGTCCCGTCTGGTAGTGCACGCTCGACTGTAATGTGGGGAAGAAGGCATACCTCATTTACGGAAGACAGACAGTAGTGCCTGTTCACTCGGAGCATGAAGGGTGAGGGGTATCACTGCTCTATTGAGGGGTAAAGCCAGGCTTTATCAATCAGGGTGTCCCTCCCAACATGCAATGAGTTAAACACCTTAGTATTCTGTGCTTCTTCACTAGTATGCAATTCAGTAGTTCAAACACCAGATTCACTAAATCATGCACCTTGGTTCCAATCACTCCTTTATGCAGCCCACACACTACAACTGACCCTTCTGTGTATGAATGTGATAGGATCTTTAGATTGTAAGCTCCCCCTGTGGGGCAGGGACTGATGTGAATGATGTGAATGATGTAAACTCTCTCTAAACCACTGCATGAAGTGTGTGTGTGAGCGATATGATTGACAAATAACTGACCTTACTGTGAATGAACGTAATAGGATCCTTAGATTGTAAGCTCTCCTAGTGGGGCAGGGACTGATGTGAATGATGTATAATCTGTAAAACGCACTGCATAAAATGTGACGGCGCTATAGAAATAACAAGAGGAAGCCAGATGACATGGAACAAATGACGATGGCACATTTGAAGAACAGAAGGTAGGACTTTTTTAATGATTATATATCTTGTAAGGTAAAAACCCTTCCACATTCACAAGCCAGAAGCTAAGCTCTTCGCTACTGTCCCGTCTGATAGTGCACGCTCGACCGTAATGTGGGGAAGAAGGCATACCTCATTACGGAAGACAGACAGTAGTGCCTGTTCACTCGGAGCATGAAGGATGAGGGGTATCACTGCTCTATTGAGGGGTAAAGCCAGGCTTTATCAATCAGGGTGTCCCTCCCAACATGCAATGAGTTAAACACCTTAGCATTCTGTGCTTCTTCACTAGTATGCAATTCAGTAGTTCAAACACCAGATTCAGTAAATCATGCACCTTGGTTCCAATCACTCCTTTATACAGCCCACACACTACAACTGACCCTTCTGTGTATGAATGTGATAGGATCTTTAGATTGTAAGCTCCCCCTGTGGGGCAGGGACTGATGTGAATGATGTATAATATGTGCAATGCAATGAGTTGTTTTAATGATTATGTACCTTGTAAGGTAAAAACCATTCCACACTCACAAGCCAGAAGCTAAGCTCTTCGCTACTGTCCCGTCTGGTAGTGCACGCTCGACTGTAATGTGGGGAAGAAGGCATACCTCATTTACGGAAGACAGACAGTAGTGCCTGTTCACTCGGAGCATGAAGGATGAGGGGTATCACTGCTCTATTGAGGGGTAAAGCCAGGCTTTATCAATCAGGGTGTCCCTCCCAACATGCAATGAGTTAAACACCTTAGCATTCTGTGCTTCTTCACTAGTATGCAATTCAGTAGTTCAAACACCAGATTCACAAAATCATCCAAATTGATTGCAATCACTCAGTTACACAACCTAAACCTACAACTGACCCTTCTGTCTATGAATGTGATAAGATCCTTAGATTGTAAGCTCCCCCCGTGAGGCAGGGACTGATGTGAATGATGTATAATCTGTGCAATGCAATGAGTTGTTTTAATGATTATGTACATTTTAAGGTAAAAACCCTTCCACACTCACAAGCCAGAAGCTAAGCTCTTCGCTACTGTCCCGTCTGGTAGTGCACGCTCGACTGTAATGTGGGGAAGAAGGCATACCTCATTACGGAAGACAGACAGTAGTGCCTGTTCACTCGGAGCATGAAGGATGAGGGGTATCACTGCTCTATTGAGGGGTAAAGCCAGGCTTTATCAATCAGGGTGTCCCTCCCAACATGCAATGAGTTAAACACCTTAGCATTCCGTGCTTCTTCACTAGTATGCAATTCAGTAGTTCAAACACCAGATTCACTAAATCATGCACCTTGGTTCCAATCACTCCTTTATACAGCCCACACACTACAACTGACCCTTCTGTGTATGAATGTGATAGGATCTTTAGATTGTAAGCTCCCCCTGTGGGGCAGGGACTGATGTGAATGATGTGAATGATGTAAACTCTCTGGAAACCACTGCATGAAGTGTGTGTGTGCGAGCGATATGATTGGCAAATAACTGACCTTACTGTGAATGAACGTAATAGGATCCTTAGATTGTAAACTCTCCTAGTGGGGCAGGGACTGATGTGAATGATGTATAATCTGTAAAACGCACTGCATAAAATGTGACGGCGCTATAGAAATAAGAAGAGGAAGCCAGGTGACATGGAACAAATGACGATGGCACATTTGAAGAACAGAAGTTAGGACTTTTTTAATGATTATATATCTTGTAAGGTAAAAACCCTTTCACACTCACAAGCCAGAAGCTAAGCTCTTCGCTACTGTCCCGTCTGATAGTGCACGCTCGACTGTAATGTGGGGAAGAAGGCATACCTCATTACGGAAGACAAACAGTAGTGCCTGTTCCCTCGGAGTATGAAGGATGAGGGGTATCACTGCTCTATTGAGGGGTAAAGCCAGGCTTTATCAATCAGGGTGTCCCTCCCAACATGTAATGAGTTAAACACCTTAGCATTCTGTGCTTCTTCACTAGTATGCAATTCAGTAGTTCAAACACCAGATTCACTAAATCATGCACCTTGGTTCCAATCACTCCTTTATACAGCCCACACACTACAACTGACCCTTCTGTGTATGAATGTGATAGGATCTTTAGATTGTAAGCTCCCCCTGCGGAGCAGGGACTGATGTGAATGATGTAAACTCTCTTTAAACCACTGCATGAAGTGTGTGTGAGCGATATGATTGACAAATAACTGACCTTACTGTGAATGAACGTAATAGGATCCTTAGATTGTAAGCTTTCCCAGTGGGGCAGGGACTGATGTGAATGATGTATAATCTGTAAAACTCACTGCATAAAATGTGACAGTGCTATAGAAATCATAAGAGGAAGCCAGGTGACATGGAGCAAATGACGATGGCACATTTGAAGAACAGAAGGTAGGACTTTTTTAATGATTATATATCTTGTAAAGTAAAAACCCTTTCACACTCACAAGCCAGAAGCTAAGCTCTTCGCTACTGTCCCGTCTGATAGTGCACACTCGACTGTAATGTGGGGAAGAAGGCATACCTCATTACGGAAGACAGACAGTAGTGCCTGTTCCCTCGGAGTATGAAGGATGAGGGGTATCACTGCTCTATTGAGGGGTAAAGCCAGGCTTTATCAATCAGGGTGTCCCTCCCATGTAATGAGTTAAACACCTTAGCATTCTGTGCTTCTTCACTAGTATGCAATTCAGTAGTTCAAACACCAGATTCACTAAATCATCCAAATTGATTGCAATCACTCAGTTACACAACCTAAACCTACAACTGACCCTTCTGTCTATGAATGTGATAGGATCCTTAGATTATAAGCTCCCCCCGTGAGGCAGGGACTGATGTGAATGATGTATAATCTGTGCAATGCAATGAGTTGTTTTAATGATTATGTACCTTGTAAGGTAAAAACCATTCCACACTCACAAGCCAGAAGCTAAGCTCTTCGCTACTGTCCCGTCTGGTAGTGCACGCTCGACTGTAATGTGGGGAAGAAGGCATACCTCATTTACGGAAGACAGACAGTAGTGCCTGTTCACTCGGAGCATGAAGGATGAGGGGTATCACTGCTCTATTGAGGGGTAAAGCCAGGCTTTATCAATAAGGGTGTCCCTCCCAACATGAAATGAGTTAAAAACCTTAGCATTCTGTGCTTCTTCACTAGTATGCAATTCAGTAGTTCAAACACCAGATTCACAAAATCATCCAAATTGATTGCAATCACTCAGTTACACAACCTAAACCTACAACTGACCCTTCTGTCTATGAATGTGATAAGATCCTTAGATTGTAAGCTCCCCCCGTGAGGCAGGGACTGATGTGAATGATGTATAATCTGTGCAATGCAATGAGTTGTTTTAATGATTATGTACATTGTAAGGTAAAAACCCTTCCACACTCACAAGCCAGAAGCTAAGCTCTTCGCTACTGTCCCGTCTGGTAGTGCACGCTCGACTGTAATGTGGGGAAGAAGGCATACCTCATTACGGAAGACAGACAGTAGTGCCTGTTCACTCGGAGCATGAAGGATGAGGGGTATCACTGCTCTATTGAGGGGTAAAGCCAGGCTTTATCAATCAGGGTGTCCCTCCCAACATGCAATGAGTTAAACACCTTAGCATTCTGTGCTTCTTCACTAGTATGCAATTCAGTAGTTCAAACACCAGATTCACTAAATCATGCACCTTGGTTCCAATTACTCCTTTATACAGCCCACACACTACAACTGACCCTTCTGTGTATGAATGTGATAGGATCTTTAGATTTTAAGCTCCCCCTGTGGGGCAGGGACTGATGTGAATGATGTAAACTCTCTGGACACCACTGCATGAAGTGTGTGTGTGTGAGCGATATGATTGAAAAATAACTGACCTTACTGTGAATGAACGTAATAGGATCCTTAGATTGTAAGCTCTCCTAGTGGGGCAGGGACTGATGTGAATGATGTATAATCTGTAAAACGCACTGCATAAAATGTGACGGCGCTATAGAAATAAGAAGAGGAAGCCAGGTGACATGGAACAAATGACGATGGCACATTTGAAGAACAGAAGGTAGGACTTTTTTAATGATTATATATCTTGTAAGGTAAAAACCCTTTCACACTCACAAGCCAGAAGCTAAGTTCTTCGCTACTGTCCCGTCTGGTAGTGCACGCTCGACTGTAATGTGGGGAAGAAGGCATACCTCATTTACGGAAGACAGACAGTAGTGCCTGTTCACTCGGAGCATGAAGGATGAGGGGTATCACTGCTCTATTGAGGGGTAAAGCCAGGCTTTATCAATCAAGGTGTCCCTCCCAACATGCAATGAGTTAAACACTTCAGCATTCTGTGCTTCTTCACAAGTATGCAATTCAGTAGTTCAAACACAAGATTCACTAAATCATGCACCTTGGTTCCAATTACTCCTTTATACAGCCCACACACTACAACTGACCCTTCTGTGTATGAATGTGATAGGATCTTTAGATTGTAAGCTCCCCCTTTGGGGCAGGGACTGATGTGAATGATGTAAACTCTCTGGAAACCACTGCATGAAGTGTGTGTGAGCGATAGGATTGAAAAATAACTGACCTTACTGTGAATGAACGTAATAGGATCCTTAGATTGTAAGCTCTCCTAGTGGGACAGGGACTGATGTGAATGATGTATAATCTGTAAAACGCACTGCATAAAATGTGACGGCGCTATAGAAATAAGAAGAGGAAGCCAGGTGACATGGAGCAAATGACGATGGCACATTTGAAGAACACAAGGTAGGACTTTTTTAATGATTATATATCTTGTAAGGTAAAAACCCTTCCACACTCACAAGTCAGAAGCTAAGCTCTTCGCTACTGTCCCGTCTGATAGTGCACGCTCGACTGTAATGTGGGGAAGAAGGCATACCTCATTACGGAAGACAGACAGTAGTGCCTGTTCACTCGGAGCATGAAGGATGAGGGGTATCACTGCTCTATTGAGGGGTAAAGCCAGGCTTTATCAATCAGGGTGTCCCTCCCAACATGCAATGAGTTAAACACCTTAGCATTCTGTGCTTCTTCACTAGTATGCAATTCAGTAGTTCAAACACCAGATTCACTAAATCATCCAAATTGATTGCAACCACTCAGTTACACAACCTAAACCTACAACTAACCATTCTGTCTATGAATATGATAGGATCCTTAGATTGTAAGCTCCACCGTGAGGCAGGGACTGATGTGAATGATGTATAATCTGTGCAATGCAATGAGTTGTTTTAATGATTATGCACCTTGTAAGGTAAAAACCATTCCACACTCACAAGCCAGAAGCTAAGCTCTTCGCTACTGTCCTCGTCTGGTAGTGCACGCTCGACTGTAATGTGGGGAAGAAGGCATACCTCATTACGGAAGACAGACAGTAGAGCCTGTTCACTCGGAGCATGAAGGATGAGGGGTATCACTGCTCTATTGAGGGGTAAAGCCAGGCTTTATCAATCAGGGTGTCCCTCCCAACATGGAATGAGTTAAACACCTTAGCATTCTGTGCTTCTTCACTAGTATGCAATTCAGTAGTTCAAACACCAGATTCACTAAATCATCCAAATTGATTGCAACCACTCAGTTACACAACCTAAACCTACAACTGACCCTTCTGTCTATGAATGTGATAGGATCCTTAGATTGTAAGCTCCCCCGTGAGGCAGGGACTGATGTGAATGATGTATAATCTGTGCAATGCAATGAGTTGTTTTAATAATTATGTACCTTGTAAGGTAAAAACCATTCCACACTCAAAAGCCAGAAGTTAAGCTCTTCGCTACTGTCCCGTCTGGTAGTGCACGCTCGACTGTAATGTGGGGAAGAAGGCATACCTCATTTACCGAAGACAGACAGTAGTGCCTGTTCACTCGGAGCATGAAGGATGAGGGGTATCACTGCTCTATTGAGGGGTAAAGCCAGGCTTTATTAATCAGGATGTCCCTCCCGACATGCAATGAGTTAAACACCTTAGCATTCTGTGCTTCTTCACTAGTATGCAATTCAGTAGTTCAAACACCAGATTCACTAAATCATCCAAATTGATTGCAACCACTCAGTTACACAACCTAAACCTACAACTAACCATTCTGTCTATGAATGTGATAGGATCCTTAGATTGTAAGCTCCCCCGTGAGGCAGGGACTGATGTGAATGATGTATAATCTGTGCAATGCAATGAGTTGTTTTAATGATTATGTACCTTGAAAGGTAAAAACCCTTCCACACTCACAAGCCAGAAGTTAAGCTCTTCGCTACTGTCCCGTCTGGTAGTGCACGCTCGACTGTAATGTGGGGAAGAAGGCATACCTCATTACGGAAGACAGACAGAAGTGCCTGTTCACTCGGAGCATGAAGGATGAGGGGTATCACTGCTCTATTGAGGGGTAAAGCCAGGCTTTATCAATCAGGGTGTCCCTCCCAACATGCAATGAGTTAATCACCTTAGCATTCTGTGCTTCTTCACTAGTATGCAATTCAGTAGTTCAAACACCAGATTCACGAAATCATCCAAATTGATTGCAATCACTCAGTTACACAACCTAAACCTACAACTGACCCTTCTGTCTATGAATGTGATAGGATCCTTAGATTGTAAGCTCCCCCTGTGGGGCAGGGACTGATGTGAATGATGTATAATCTGTGCAATGCAATGAGTTGTTTGAATGATTATGTACCTTGTAAGGTAAAAACCATTCCACACTCACAAGCCAGAAGCTAAGCTCTTCGCTACTGTCCCGTCTGGTAGTGCACGCTCGACTGTAATGTGGGGAAGAAGGCATACCTCATTTACGGAAGACAGACAGTAGTGCCTGTTCACTCGGAGCATGAAGGATGAGGGGTATCACTGCTCTATTGAGGGGTAAAGCCAGGCTTTATCAATCAGGGTGTCCCTCCCAACATGCAATGAGTTAAAACACCTTAGCATTCTGTGCTTCTTCACTAGTATGCAATTCAGTAGTTCAAACACCAGATTCACTAAATCATGCACCTTGGTTCCAATCACTCCTTTATACAGCCCACACACTACAACTGACCCTTCTGTGTATGAATGTGATAGGATCTTTAGATTGTAAGCTCCCCCTGTGGGGCAGGGACTGATGTGAATGATGTATAATCTGTGCAATGCAATGAGTTGTTTTAATAATTATGTACCTTGTAAGGTAAAAACCATTCCACACTCACAAGCCAGAAGCTAAGCTCTTCGCTACTGTCCCGTCTGGTAGTGCACGCTCAACTGTAATGTGGGGAAGAAGGCATACCTCATTTACGGAAGACAGACAGTAGTGCCTGTTCACTCGGAGCATGAAGGATGAGGGGTATCACTGCTCTATTGAGGGGTAAAGCCAGGCTTTATCAATCAGGGTGTCCCTCCCAACATGCAATGAGTTAAACACCTTAGCATTCTGTGCTTCTTCACTAGTATGCAATTCAGTAGTTCAAACACCAGATTCACGAAATCATCCAAATTGATTGCAATCACTCAGTTACACAACCTAAACCTACAACTGACCCTTCTGTCTATGAATGTGATAGGATCCTTAGATTGTAAGCTCCCCCTGTGGGGCAGGGACTGATGTGAATGATGTATAATCTGTGCAATGCAATGAGTTGTTTGAATGATTATGTACCTTGTAAGGTAAAAACCATTCCACACTCACAAGCCAGAAGCTAAGCTCTTCGCTACTGTCCCGTCTGGTAGTGCACGCTCGACTGTAATGTGGGGAAGAAGGCATACCTCATTTACGGAAGACAGACAGTAGTGCCTGTTCACTCGGAGCATGAAGGGTGAGGGGTATCACTGCTCTATTGAGGGGTAAAGCCAGGCTTTATCAATCAGGGTGTCCCTCCCAACATGCAATGAGTTAAACACCTTAGCATTCTGTGCTTCTTCGCTAGTATGCAATTCAGTAGTTCAAACACCAGATTCACTAAATCATGCACCTTGGTTCCAATCACTCCTTTATACAGCCCACACACTACAACTGACAATTCTGTGTATGAATGTGATAGGATCTTTAGATTGTAAGATCCCCCTGTGGGGCAGGGACTGATGTGAATGATGTATAATCTGTGCAATGCAATGAGTTGTTTTAATGATTATGTACCTTGTAAGGTAAAAACCATTCCACACTCACAAGCCAGAAGCTAAGCTCTTCGCTACTGTCCCGTCTGGTAGTGCACGCTCGACTGTAATGTGGGGAAGAAGGCATACCTCATTTACGGAAGACAGACAGTAGTGCCTGTTCACTCGGAGCATGAAGGGTGAGGTGTATCACTGCTCTATTGAGGGGTAAAGCCAGGCTTTATCAATCAGGGTGTCCCTCCCAACATGCAATGAGTTAAACACCTTAGCATTCTGTGCTTCTTCACTAATATGCAATTCAGTAGTTCAAACACCAGATTCACTAAATCATGCACCTTGGTTCCAATCACTCCTTTATACAGCCCACACACTACAACTGACCCTTCTGTGATAGGATCTTTAGATTGTAAGCTCCCACTGTGGGGCAGGGACTGATGTGAATGATGTGAATGATGTAAACTCTCTGGAAACCACTGCATGAAGTGTGTGTGAGCGATATGATTGACAAATAACTGACCTTACTGTGAATGAACGTAATAGGATCCTTAGATTGTAAGCACTCCTAGTGGGGCAGGGACTGATGTGAATGATGTATAATCTGTAAAACGCACTGCATAAAATGTGACGGCGCTATAGAAATAAGAAGAGGAAGACAGATAAAATGGAACAAATGACGATGGCACATTTGAAGAACAGAAGGTAGGACTTTTTTAATGATTATATATCTTGTAAGGTAAAAACCCTTCCACACTCACAAGCCAGAAGCTAAGCTCTTCGCTACTGTCCTGTCTGATAGTGCACGCTCGACTGTAATGTGGGGAAGAAGGCATACCTCATTACGGATGACAGACAGTAGTGCCTGTTCACTCGGAGCATGAAGGATGAGGGGTATCACTGCTCTATTGAGGGGTAAAGCCAGGCTTTATCAGGGTGTCCCTCCCAACATGCAATGAGTTAAACACCTTAGCATTCTGTGCTTCTTCACTAGTATGCAATTCAGTAGTTCAAACACCAGATTCACGAAATCATCCAAATTGATTGCAATCACTCAGTTACACAACCTAAACCTACAACTGACCCTTCTGTGTATGAATGTGATAGGATCCTTAGATTGTAAGCTCCCCCCGTGGGGCAGGGACTGATGTGAATGATGTATAATCTGTGCAATGCAATGAGTTGTTTTAATGATTATGTACCTTGTAAGGTGAAAACCATTCCACACTCACAAGCCAGAAGCTAAGCTCTTCGCTACTGTCCCGTCTGGTAGTGCACGCTCGACTGTAATGTGGGGAAGAAGGCATACCTCATTTACGGAAGACAGACAGTAGTGCCTGTTCACTCGGAGCATGAAGGATGAGGGGTATCACTGCTCTATTGAGGGGTAAAGCCAGGCTTTATCAATCAGGGTGTCCCTCCCAACATGCAATGAGTTAAACACCTTAGCATTCTGTGCTTCTTCACTAGTATGCAATTCAGTAGTTCAAACACCAGATTCACTAAATCATGCACCTTGGTTCCAATCACTCCTTTATACAGCCCACACACTACAACTGACCCTTCTGTGTATGAATGTGATAGGATCTTTAGATTGTAAGCTCCCCCTGTGGGGCAGGGACTGATGTGAATGATGTGAATGATGTAAACTCTCTGGAAACCACTGCATGAAGTGTGTGTGTGAGCGATATGATTGACAAATAACTGACCTTACTGTGAATGAACGTAATAGGATCCTTAGATTGTAAGCTCTCCTAGTGGGGCAGGGACTGATGTGAATGATGTATAATCTGTAAAACGCACTGCATAAAATGTGACGGCGCTATAGAAATAACAAGAGGAAGCCAGATGACATGGAACAAATGACGATGGCACATTTGAAGAACAGAAGGTAGGACTTTTTTAATGATTATATATCTTGTAAGGTAAAAACCCTTCCACATTCACAAGCCAGAAGCTAAGCTCTTCGCTACTGTCCCGTCTGATAGTGCACGCTCGACCGTAATGTGGGGAAGAAGGCATACCTCATTACGGAAGACAGACAGTAGTGCCTGTTCACTCGGAGCATGAAGGATGAGGGGTATCACTGCTCTATTGAGGGGTAAAGCCAGGCTTTATCAATCAGGGTGTCCCTCCCAACATGCAATGAGTTAAACACCTTAGCATTCTGTGCTTCTTCACTAGTATGCAATTCAGTAGTTCAAACACCAGATTCACTAAATCATGCACCTTGGTTCCAATCACTCCTTTATACAGCCCACACACTACAACTGACCCTTCTGTGTATGAATGTGATAGGATCTTTAGATTGTAAGCTCCCCCTGTGGGGCAGGGACTGATGTGAATGATGTATAATATGTGCAATGCAATGAGTTGTTTTAATGATTATGTACCTTGTAAGGTAAAAACCATTCCACACTCACAAGCCAGAAGCTAAGCTCTTCGCTACTGTCCCGTCTGGTAGTGCACGCTCGACTGTAATGTGGGGAAGAAGGCATACCTCATTTACGGAAGACAGACAGTAGTGCCTGTTCACTCGGAGCATGAAGGATGAGGGGTATCACTGCTCTATTGAGGGGTAAAGCCAGGCTTTATCAATAAGGGTGTCCCTCCCAACATGAAATGAGTTAAAAACCTTAGCATTCTGTGCTTCTTCACTAGTATGCAATTCAGTAGTTCAAACACCAGATTCACAAAATCATCCAAATTGATTGCAATCACTCAGTTACACAACCTAAACCTACAACTGACCCTTCTGTCTATGAATGTGATAAGATCCTTAGATTGTAAGCTCCCCCCGTGAGGCAGGGACTGATGTGAATGATGTATAATCTGTGCAATGCAATGAGTTGTTTTAATGATTATGTACATTGTAAGCTAAAAACCCTTCCACACTCACAAGCCAGAAGCTAAGCTCTTCGCTACTGTCCCGTCTGGTAGTGCACGCTCGACTGTAATGTGGGGAAGAAGGCATACCTCATTACGGAAGACAGACAGTAGTGCCTGTTCACTCGGAGCATGAAGGATGAGGGGTATCACTGCTCTATTGAGGGGTAAAGCCAGGCTTTATCAATCAGGGTGTCCCTCCCAACATGCAATGAGTTAAACACCTTAGCATTCTGTGCTTCTTCACTAGTATGCAATTCAGTAGTTCAAACACCA
This sequence comes from Xenopus laevis, assembly GCF_017654675.1. Classification (NCBI taxonomy): domain Eukaryota; kingdom Metazoa; phylum Chordata; class Amphibia; order Anura; family Pipidae; genus Xenopus; species Xenopus laevis. The sequence continues at coordinate 57,632,387 of NC_054379.1, read as the reverse complement.
GATTCACTAAATCATGCACCTTGGTTCCAATCACTCCTTTATACAGCCCACACACTACAACTGACCCTTCTGTGTATGAATGTGATAGGATCTTTAGATTGTAAGCTCCCCCTGTGGGGCAGGGACTGATGTGAATGATGTAAACTCTCTGGAAACCACTGCATGAAGTGTGTGTGTGAGCGATATGATTGACAAATAACTGACCTTACTGTGAATGAACGTAATAGGATCCTTAGATTGTAAGCTCTCCTAGTGGGGCAGGGACTGATGTGAATGATGTATAATCTGTAAAACGCACTGCATAAAATGTGACGGCGCTATAGAAATAAGAAGAGGAAGCCAGGTGACATGGAACAAATGACGATGGCACATTTGAAGAACAGAAGGTAGGACTTTTTTAATGATTATATATCTTGTAAGGTAAAAACCCTTTCACACTCACAAGCCAGAAGCTAAGCTCTTCGCTACTGTCCCGTCTGGTAGTGCACGCTCGACTGTAATGTGGGGAAGAAGGCATACCTCATTTACGGAAGACAGACAGTAGTGCCTGTTCACTCGGAGCATGAAGGATGAGGGGTATCACTGCTCTATTGAGGGGTAAAGCCAGGCTTTATCAATCAGGGTGTCCCTCCCAACATGCAATGAGTTAAACACCTTAGCATTCTGTGCTTCTTCACTAGTATGCAATTCAGTAGTTCAAACACCAGATTCACTAAATCATGCACCTTGGTTCCAATCACTCCTTTATACAGCCCACACACTACAACTGACCCTTCTGTGTATGAATGTGATAGGATCTTTAGATTGTAAGCTCCCCCTGTGGGGCAGGGACTGATGTGAATGATGTAAACTCTCTGGAAACCACTGCATGAGCGATATGATTGACAAATAACTGACCTTACTGTGAATGAACGTAATAGGATCCTTAGATTGTAAGCTCTCCTAGTGGGGCAGGGACTGATGTGAATGATGTATAATCTGTAAAACGCACTGCATAAAATGTGACGGCGCTATAGAAATAAGAAGAGGAAGCCAGGTGACATGGAACAAATGACGATGGCACATTTGAAGAACAGAAGGTAGGACTTTTTTAATGATTATATATCTTGTAAGGTAAAAACCCTTCCACACTCACAAGCCAGAAGCTAAGCTCTTCGCTACTGTCCCGTCTGATAGTGCACGCTCGACTGTAATGTGGGGAAGAAGGCATACCTCATTACGGAAGACAGACAGTAGTGCCTGTTCACTCGGAGCATGAAGGATGAGGGGTATCACTGCTCTATTGAGGGGTAAAGCCAGGCTTTATCAATCAGGGTGTCCCTCCCAACATGCAATGAGTTAAACACCTTAGCATTCTGTGCTTCTTCACTAGTATGCAATTCAGTAGTTCAAACACCAGATTCACTAAATCATCCAAATTGATTGCAATCACTCAGTTACACAACCTAAACCTACAACTGACCCTTCTGTCTATGAATGTGATAGGATCCTTAGATTGTAAGCTCCCCCGTGAGGCAGGGACTGATGTGAATGATGTATAATCTGTGCAATGCAATGAGTTGTTTTAATGATTATGTACCTTGTAAGGTAAAAACCCTTCCACACTCACAAGCCAGAAGCTAAGCTCTTCGCTACTGTCCCGTCTGGTAGTGCACGCTCGACTGTAATGTGGGGAAGAAGGCATACCTCATTACGGAAGACAGACAGTAGTGCCTGTTCACTCGGAGCATGAAGGATGAGGGGTATCACTGCTCTATTGAGGGGTAAAGCCAGGCTTTATCAATCAGGGTGTCCCTCCCAACATGCAATGAGTTAAACACCTTAGCATTCTGTGCTTCTTCACTAGTATGCAATTCAGTAGTTCAAACACCAGATTCACTAAATCATGCACCTTGGTTCCAATCACTCCGTTACACAACCTAAACCTACAACTGACCCTTCTGTCTATGAATGTGATAGGATCCTTAGATTGTAAGCTCCCCCCGTGGGGCAGGGACTGATGTGAATGATGTATAATCTGTGCAATGCAATGAGTTGTTTTAATGATTATGTACCTTGTAAGGTAAAAACCCTTCCACACTCACAAGCCAGAAGCTAAGCTCTTCGCTACTGTCCCGTCTGGTAGTGCACGCTCGACTGTAATGTGGGGAAGAAGGCATACCTCATTACGGAAGACAGACAGTAGTGCCTGTTCACTCGGAGCATGAAGGATGAGGGGTATCACTGCTCTATTGAGGGGTAAAGCCAGGCTTTATCAATCAGGGTGTCCCTCCCAACATGCAATGAGTTAAACACCTTAGCATTCTGTGCTTCTTCACTAGTATGCAATTCAGTAGTTCAAACACCAGATTCACTAAATCATGCACCTTGGTTCCAATCACTCCGTTATGCAACCTAAACCTACAACTGACCCTTCTGTCTATGAATGTGATAGGATCCTTAGATTGTAAGCTCCCCCCGTGGGGCAGGGACTGATGTGAATGATGTATAATCTGTGCAATGCAATGAGTTGTTTTAATGATTATGTACCTTGTAAGGTAAAAACCCTTCCACACTCACAAGCCAGAAGCTAAGCTCTTCGCTACTGTCCCGTCTGGTAGTGCACGCTCGACTGTAATGTGGGGAAGAAGGCATACCTCATTACGGAAGACAGACAGTAGTGCCTGTTCACTCGGAGCATGAAGGATGAGGGGTATCACTGCTCTATTGAGGGGTAAAGCCAGGCTTTATCAATCAGGGTGTCCCTCCCAACATGCAATGAGTTAAACACCTTAGCATTCTGTGCTTCTTCACTAGTATGCAATTCAGTAGTTCAAACACCAGATTCACTAAATCATGCACCTTGGTTCCAATCACTCCGTTATGCAACCTAAACCTACAACTGACCCTTCTGGCTATGAATGTGATAGGATCCTTAGATTGTAAGCTCCTCCTGTGGGGCAGGGACAGACGTGAATGATGTAAACTCTCTGGAAACCACTGCATGAAGTGTGTGTGTGAGCGATATGATTGACAAATAACTGACCTTACTGTGAATGAACGTAATAGAATCCTTAGATTGTAAGCTCTCCTAGTGGGGCAGGGACTGATGTGAATGATGTATAATCTGTAAAATGCATTGCATAAAATGTTACGGCGCTATAGAAATAAGAAGAGGAAGAAATAAGAAGCGGAAGCCAGATGACATGGAACAAATGACGATGGCACATTTGAATAACAGAAGGTAGGACTTTTTTAATGATTATATATCTTGTAAGGTAAAAACCCTTCCACACTCACAAGCCAGAAGCTAAGCTCTTCGCTACTGTCCCGTCTGGTAGTGCACGCTCGACTGTAATGTGGGGAAGAAGGCATACCTCATTACGGAAGACAGACAGTAGTGCCTGTTCACTCGGAGCATGAAGGATGAGGGGTATCACTGCTCTATTGAGGGGTAAAGCCAGGCTTTATCAATCAGGGTGTCCCTCCCAACATGCAATGAGTTAAACACCTTAGCATTCTGTGCTTCTTCACTAGTATGCAATTCAGTAGTTCAAACACCAGATTCACTAAATCATGCACCTTGGTTCCAATCACTCCGTTATGCAACCTAAACCTACAACTGACCCTTCTGTCTATGAATGTGATAGGATCCTTAGATTGTAAGCTCCCCCCGTGGGGCAGGGACTGATGTGAATGATGTATAATCTGTGCAATGCAATGAGTTGTTTTAATGATTATGTACCTTGTAAGGTAAAAACCCTTCCACACTCACAAGCCAGAAGCTAAGCTCTTCGCTACTGTCCCGTCTGGTAGTGCACGCTCGACTGTAATGTGGGGAAGAAGGCATACCTCATTACGGAAGACAGACAGTAGTGCCTGTTCACTCGGAGCATGAAGGATGAGGGGTATCACTGCTCTATTGAGGGGTAAAGCCAGGCTTTATCAATCAGGGTGTCCCTCCCAACATGCAATGAGTTAAACACCTTAGCATTCTGTGCTTCTTCACTAGTATGCAATTCAGTAGTTCAAACACCAGATTCACTAAATCATGCACCTTGGTTCCAATCACTCCGTTATACAACCCACACACTACAACTGACCCTTCTGTGTATGAATGTGATAGGATCTTTAGATTGTAAGCTCCCCCTGTGGGGCAGGGACAGACGTGAATGATGTAAACTCTCTGGAAACCACTGCATGAAGTGTGTGTGTGAGCGATATGATTGACAAATAACTGACCTTACTGTGAATGAACGTAATAGAATCCTTAGATTGTAAGCTCTCCTAGTGGGGCAGGGACTGATGTGAATGATGTATAATCTGTAAAATGCACTGCATAAAATGTGACGGCGCTATAGAAATAAGAAGAGGAAGCCAGATGACATGGAACAAATGACGATGGCACATTTGAAGAACAGAAGGTAGGACTTTTTTAATGATTATATATCTTGTAAGGTAAAAACCCTTTCACACTCACAAGCCAGAAGCTAAGCTCTTCGCTACTGTCCCGTCTGATAGTGCACGCTCGACTGTAATGTGGGGAAGAAGGCATACCTCATTACGGAAGACAGACAGTAGTGCCTGTTCACTCGGAGCATGAAGGATGAGGGGTATCACTGCTCTATTGAGGGGTAAAGCCAGGCTTTATCAATCAGGGTGTCCCTCCCAACATGCAATGAGTTAAACACCTTAGCATTCTGTGCTTCTTCACTAGTATGCAATTCAGTAGTTCAAACACCAGATTCACTAAATCATGCACCTTGGTTCCAATCACTCCGTTATGCAACCTAAACCTACAACTGACCCTTCTGTCTATGAATGTGATAGGATCCTTAGATTGTAAGCTCCCCCCGTGGGCAGGGACTGATGTGAATGATGTATAATCTGTGCAATGCAATGAGTTGTTTTAATGATTATGTACCTTGTAAGGTAAAAACCCTTCCACACTCACAAGCCAGAAGCTAAGCTCTTCGCTACTGTCCCGTCTGGTAGTGCACGCTCGACTGTAATGTGGGGAAGAAGGCATACCTCATTACGGAAGACAGACAGTAGTGCCTGTTCACTCGGAGCATGAAGGATGAGGGGTATCACTGCTCTATTGAGGGGTAAAGCCAGGCTTTATCAATCAGGGTGTCCCTCCCAACATGCAATGAGTTAAACACCTTAGCATTCTGTGCTTCTTCACTAGTATGCAATTCAGTAGTTCAAACACCAGATTCACTAAATCATGCACCTTGGTTCCAATCACTCCGTTATACAACCCACACCTACAACTGACCCTTCTGGCTATGAATGTGATAGGATCTTTAGATTGTAAGCTCCCCCTGTGGGGCAGGGACAGACGTGAATGATGTAAACTCTCTGGAAACCACTGCATGAAGTGTGTGTGTGAGCGATATGATTGACAAATAACTGACCTTACTGTGAATGAACGTAATAGAATCCTTAGATTGTAAGCTCTCCTAGTGGGGCAGGGACTGATGTGAATGATGTATAATCTGTAAAATGCACTGCATAAAATGTGACGGCGCTATAGAAATAAGAAGAGGAAGCCAGATGACATGGAACAAATGACGATGGCACATTTGAAGAACAGAAGGTAGGACTTTTTTAATGATTATATATCTTGTAAGGTAAAAACCCTTTCACACTCACAAGCCAGAAGCTAAGCTCTTCGCTACTGTCCCGTCTGGTAGTGCACGCTCGACTGTAATGTGGGGAAGAAGGCATACCTCATTACGGAAGACAGACAGTAGTGCCTGTTCACTCGGAGCATGAAGGATGAGGGGTATCACTGCTCTATTGAGGGGTAAAGCCAGGCTTTATCAATCAGGGTGTCCCTCCCAACATGCAATGAGTTAAACACCTTAGCATTCTGTGCTTCTTCACTAGTATGCAATTCAGTAGTTCAAACACCAGATTCACTAAATCATGCACCTTGGTTCCAATCACTCCGTTATGCAACCTAAACCTACAACTGACCCTTCTGTCTATGAATGTGATAGGATCCTTAGATTGTAAGCTCCCCCCGTGGGGCAGGGACTGATGTGAATGATGTATAATCTGTGCAATGCAATGAGTTGTTTTAATGATTATGTACCTTGTAAGGTAAAAACCCTTCCACACTCACAAGCCAGAAGCTAAGCTCTTCGCTACTGTCCCGTCTGGTAGTGCACGCTCGACTGTAATGTGGGGAAGAAGGCATACCTCATTACGGAAGACAGACAGTAGTGCCTGTTCACTCGGAGCATGAAGGATGAGGGGTATCACTGCTCTATTGAGGGGTAAAGCCAGGCTTTATCAATCAGGGTGTCCCTCCCAACATGCAATGAGTTAAACACCTTAGCATTCTGTGCTTCTTCACTAGTATGCAATTCAGTAGTTCAAACACCAGATTCACTAAATCATGCACCTTGGTTCCAATCACTCCGTTATGCAACCTAAACCTACAACTGACCCTTCTGGCTATGAATGTGATAGGATCCTTTAGATTGTAAGCTCCCCCTGTGGGGCAGGGACAGACGTGAATGATGTAAACTCTCTGGAAACCACTGCATGAAGTGTGTGTGTGAGCGATATGATTGACAAATAACTGACCTTACTGTGAATGAACGTAATAGAATCCTTAGATTGTAAGCTCTCCTAGTGGGGCAGGGACTGATGTGAATGATGTATAATCTGTAAAATGCACTGCATAAAATGTGACGGCGCTATAGAAATAAGAAGAGGAAGCCAGATGACATGGAACAAATGACGATGGCACATTTGAAGAACAGAAGGTAGGACTTTTTTAATGATTATATATCTTGTAAGGTAAAAACCCTTCCACACTCACAAGCCAGAAGCTAAGCTCTTCGCTACTGTCCCGTCTGGTAGTGCACGCTCGACTGTAATGTGGGGAAGAAGGCATACCTCATTACGGAAGACAGACAGTAGTGCCTGTTCACTCGGAGCATGAAGGATGAGGGGTATCACTGCTCTATTGAGGGGTAAAGCCAGGCTTTATCAATCAGGGTGTCCCTCCCAACATGCAATGAGTTAAACACCTTAGCATTCTGTGCTTCTTCACTAGTATGCAATTCAGTAGTTCAAACACCAGATTCACTAAATCATGCACCTTGGTTCCAATCACTCCGTTATGCAACCTAAACCTACAACTGACCCTTCTGTCTATGAATGTGATAGGATCCTTAGATTGTAAGCTCCCCCCGTGGGGCAGGGACTGATGTGAATGATGTATAATCTGTGCAATGCAATGAGTTGTTTTAATGATTATGTACCTTGTAAGGTAAAAACCCTTCCACACTCACAAGCCAGAAGCTAAGCTCTTCGCTACTGTCCCGTCTGGTAGTGCACGCTCGACTGTAATGTGGGGAAGAAGGCATACCTCATTACGGAAGACAGACAGTAGTGCCTGTTCACTCGGAGCATGAAGGATGAGGGGTATCACTGCTCTATTGAGGGGTAAAGCCAGGCTTTATCAATCAGGGTGTCCCTCCCAACATGCAATGAGTTAAACACCTTAGCATTCTGTGCTTCTTCACTAGTATGCAATTCAGTAGTTCAAACACCAGATTCACTAAATCATGCACCTTGGTTCCAATCACTCCGTTATGCAACCTAAACCTACAACTGACCCTTCTGGCTATGAATGTGATAGGATCCTTAGATTGTAAGCTCCCCCTGTGGGGCAGGGACTGATGTGAATGATGTAAACTCTCTGGAAACCACTGCATGAAGTGTGTGTGTGAGCGATATGATTGACAAATAACTGACCTTACTGTGAATGAACGTAATAGAATCCTTAGATTGTAAGCTCTCCTAGTGGGGCAGGGACTGATGTGAATGATGTATAATCTGTAAAATGCACTGCATAAAATGTGACGGCGCTATAGAAATAAGAAGAGGAAGCCAGATGACATGGAACAAATGACGATGGCACATTTGAAGAACAGAAGGTAGGATTTTTTAATGATTATATATCTTGTAAGGTAAAAACCCTTTCACACTCACAAGCCAGAAGCTAAGCTCTTCGCTACTGTCCCGTCTGATAGTGCACGCTCGACTGTAATGTGGGGAAGAAGGCATACCTCATTACGGAAGACAGACAGTAGTGCCTGTTCACTCGGAGCATGAAGGATGAGGGGTATCACTGCTCTATTGAGGGGTAAAGCCAGGCTTTATCAATCAGGGTGTCCCTCCCAACATGCAATGAGTTAAACACCTTAGCATTCTGTGCTTCTTCACTAGTATGCAATTCAGTAGTTCAAACACCAGATTCACTAAATCATGCACCTTGGTTCCAATCACTCCGTTATGCAACCTAAACCTACAACTGACCCTTCTGGCTATGAATGTGATAGGATCCTTAGATTGTAAGCTCCTCCTGTGGGGCAGGGACAGACGTGAATGATGTAAACTCTCTGGAAACCACTGCATGAAGTGTGTGTGTGAGCGATATGATTGACAAATAACTGACCTTACTGTGAATGAACGTAATAGAATCCTTAGATTGTAAGCTCTCCTAGTGGGGCAGGGACTGATGTGAATGATGTATAATCTGTAAAATGCACTGCATAAAATGTTACGGCGCTATAGAAATAAGAAGAGGAAGAAATAAGAAGAGGAAGAAATAAGAAGAGGAAGCCAGATGACAAGGAACAAATGACGATGGCACATTTGAAGAACAGAAGGTAGGACTTTTTTAATGATTATATATCTTGTAAGGTAAAAACCCTTTCACACTCACAAGCCAGAAGCTAAGCTCTTCGCTACTGTCCCGTCTGGTAGTGCACGCTCGACTGTAATGTGGGGAAGAAGGCATACCTCATTACGGAAGACAGACAGTAGTGCCTGTTCACTCGGAGCATGAAGGATGAGGGGTATCACTGCTCTATTGAGGGGTAAAGCCAGGCTTTATCAATCAGGGTGTCCCTCCCAACATGCAATGAGTTAAACACCTTAGCATTCTGTGCTTCTTCACTAGTATGCAATTCAGTAGTTCAAACACCAGATTCACTAAATCATGCACCTTGGTTCCAATCACTCCGTTATGCAACCTAAACCTACAACTGGCCATTCTGTCTATGAATGTGATAGGATCCTTAGATTGTAAGCTCCCCCCGTGGGGCAGGGACTGATGTGAATGATGTATAATCTGTGCAATGCAATGAGTTGTTTTAATGATTATGTACCTTGTAAGGTAAAAACCCTTCCACACTCACAAGCCAGAAGCTAAGCTCTTCGCTACTGTCCCGTCTGGTAGTGCACGCTCGACTGTAATGTGGGGAAGAAGGCATACCTCATTACGGAAGACAGACAGTAGTGCCTGTTCACTCGGAGCATGAAGGATGAGGGGTATCACTGCTCTATTGAGGGGTAAAGCCAGGCTTTATCAATCAGGGTGTCCCTCCCAACATGCAATGAGTTAAACACCTTAGCATTCTGTGCTTCTTCACTAGTATGCAATTCAGTAGTTCAAACACCAGATTCACTAAATCATGCACCTTGGTTCCAATCACTCCGTTATGCAACCTAAACCTACAACTGACCCTTCTGTCTATGAATGTGATAGGATCCTTAGATTGTAAGCTCCCTACGTGGGGCAGGGACTGATGTGAATGATGTATAATCTGTGCAATGCAATGAGTTGTTTTAATGATTATGTACCTTGTAAGGTAAAAACCCTTCCACACTCACAAGCCAGAAGCTAAGCTCTTCGCTACTGTCCCGTCTGGTAGTGCACGCTCGACTGTAATGTGGGGAAGAAGGCATACCTCATTACGGAAGACAGACAGTAGTGCCTGTTCACTCGGAGCATGAAGGATGAGGGGTATCACTGCTCTATTGAGGGGTAAAGCCAGGCTTTATCAATCAGGGTGTCCCTCCCAACATGCAATGAGTTAAACACCTTAGCATTCTGTGCTTCTTCACTAGTATGCAATTCAGTAGTTCAAACACCAGATTCACTAAATCATGCACCTTGGTTCCAATCACTCCGTTATGCAACCTAAACCTACAACTGACCCTTCTGGCTATGAATGTGATAGGATCCTTAGATTGTAAGCTCCTCCTGTGGGGCAGGGACAGACGTGAATGATGTAAACTCTCTGGAAACCACTGCATGAAGTGTGTGTGTGAGCGATATGATTGACAAATAACTGACCTTACTGTGAATGAACGTAATAGAATCCTTAGATTGTAAGCTCTCCTAGTGGGGCAGGGACTGATGTGAATGATGTATAATCTGTAAAATGCACTGCATAAAATGTTACGGCGCTATAGAAATAAGAAGAGGAAGAAATAAGAAGAGGAAGCCAGATGACAAGGAACAAATGACGATGGCACATTTGAAGAACAGAAGGTAGGACTTTTTTAATGATTATATATCTTGTAAGGTAAAAACCCTTTCACACTCACAAGCCAGAAGCTAAGCTCTTCGCTACTGTCCCGTCTGGTAGTGCACGCTCGACTGTAATGTGGGGAAGAAGGCATACCTCATTACGGAAGACAGACAGTAGTGCCTGTTCACTCGGAGCATGAAGGATGAGGGGTATCACTGCTCTATTGAGGGGTAAAGCCAGGCTTTATCAATCAGGGTGTCCCTCCCAACATGCAATGAGTTAAACACCTTAGCATTCTGTGCTTCTTCACTAGTATGCAATTCAGTAGTTCAAACACCAGATTCACTAAATCATGCACCTTGGTTCCAATCACTCCGTTATGCAACCTAAACCTACAACTGCCCTTCTGTCTATGAATGTGATAGGATCCTTAGATTGTAAGCTCCCCCCGTGGGGCAGGGACTGATGTGAATGATGTATAATCTGTGCAATGCAATGAGTTGTTTTAATGATTATGTACCTTGTAAGGTAAAAACCCTTCCACACTCACAAGCCAGAAGCTAAGCTCTTCGCTACTGTCCCGTCTGGTAGTGCACGCTCGACTGTAATGTGGGGAAGAAGGCATACCTCATTACGGAAGACAGACAGTAGTGCCTGTTCACTCGGAGCATGAAGGATGAGGGGTATCACTGCTCTATTGAGGGGTAAAGCCAGGCTTTATCAATCAGGGTGTCCCTCCCAACATGCAATGAGTTAAACACCTTAGCATTCTGTGCTTCTTCACTAGTATGCAATTCAGTAGTTCAAACACCAGATTCACTAAATCATGCACCTTGGTTCCAATCACTCCGTTATGCAACCTACACACTACAACTGACCCTTCTGTGTATGAATGTGATAGGATCCTTAGATTGTAAGCTCCCCCTGTGGGGCAGGGACTGATGTGAATGATGTAAACTCTCTGGAAACCACTGCATGAAGTGTGTGTGTGAGCGATATGATTGACAAATAACTGACCTTACTGTGAATGAACGTAATAGAATCCTTAGATTGTAAGCTCTCCTAGTGGGGCAGGGACTGATGTGAATGATGTATAATCTGTAAAATGCACTGCATAAAATGTGACGGCGCTATAGAAATAAGAAGAGGAAGCCAGATGACATGGAACAAATGACGATGGCACATTTGAAGAACAGAAGGTAGGACTTTTTTAATGATTATATATCTTGTAAGGTAAAAACCCTTTCACACTCACAAGCCAGAAGCTAAGCTCTTCGCTACTGTCCCGTCTGGTAGTGCACGCTCGACTGTAATGTGGGGAAGAAGGCATACCTCATTACGGAAGACAGACAGTAGTGCCTGTTCACTCGGAGCATGAAGGATGAGGGGTATCACTGCTCTATTGAGGGGTAAAGCCAGGCTTTATCAATCAGGGTGTCCCTCCCAACATGCAATGAGTTAAACACCTTAGCATTCTGTGCTTCTTCACTAGTATGCAATTCAGTAGTTCAAACACCAGATTCACTAAATCATGCACCTTGGTTCCAATCACTCCGTTATGCAACCTAAACCTACAACTGACCCTTCTGTCTATGAATGTGATAGGATCCTTAGATTGTAAGCTCCCCCCGTGGGGCAGGGACTGATGTGAATGATGTATAATCTGTGCAATGCAATGAGTTGTTTTAATGATTATGTACCTTGTAAGGTAAAAACCCTTCCACACTCACAAGCCAGAAGCTAAGCTCTTCGCTACTGTCCCGTCTGGTAGTGCACGCTCGACTGTAATGTGGGGAAGAAGGCATACCTCATTACGGAAGACAGACAGTAGTGCCTGTTCACTCGGAGCATGAAGGATGAGGGGTATCACTGCTCTATTGAGGGGTAAAGCCAGGCTTTATCAATCAGGGTGTCCCTCCCAACATGCAATGAGTTAAACACCTTAGCATTCTGTGCTTCTTCACTAGTATGCAATTCAGTAGTTCAAACACCAGATTCACTAAATCATGCACCTTGGTTCCAATCACTCCGTTATACAACCCACACACTACAACTGACCCTTCTGTGTATGAATGTGATAGGATCTTTAGATTGTAAGCTCCCCCTGTGGGGCAGGGACAGACGTGAATGATGTAAACTCTCTGGAAACCACTGCATGAAGTGTGTGTGTGAGCGATATGATTGACAAATAACTGACCTTACTGTGAATGAACGTAATAGAATCCTTAGATTGTAAGCTCTCCTAGTGGGGCAGGGACTGATGTGAATGATGTATAATCTGTAAAATGCACTGCATAAAATGTGACGGAGCTATAGAAATAAGAAGAGGAAGCCAGATGACATGGAACAAATGACGATGGCACATTTGAAGAACAGAAGGTAGGACTTTTTTAATGATTGTTTATCTTGTAAGGTAAAAACCCTTCCACACTCACAAGCCAGAAGCTAAGCTCTTCGCTACTGTCCCGTCTGGTAGTGCACGCTCGACTGTAATGTGGGGAAGAAGGCATACCTCATTACGGAAGACAGACAGTAGTGCCTGTTCACTCGGAGCATGAAGGATGAGGGGTATCACTGCTCTATTGAGGGGTAAAGCCAGGCTTTATCAATCAGGGTGTCCCTCCCAACATGCAATGAGTTAAACACCTTAGCATTCTGTGCTTCTTCACTAGTATGCAATTCAGTAGTTCAAACACCAGATTCACTAAATCATGCACCTTGGTTCCAATCACTCCGTTATGCAACCTAAACCTACAACTGACCCTTCTGTCTATGAATGTGATAGGATCCTTAGATTGTAAGCTCCCCCCGTGGGGCAGGGACTGATGTGAATGATGTATAATCTGTGCAATGCAATGAGTTGTTTTAATGATTATGTACCTTGTAAGGTAAAAACCCTTCCACACTCACAAGCCAGAAGCTAAGCTCTTCGCTACTGTCCCGTCTGGTAGTGCACGCTCGACTGTAATGTGGGGAAGAAGGCATACCTCATTACGGAAGACAGACAGTAGTGCCTGTTCACTCGGAGCATGAAGGATGAGGGGTATCACTGCTCTATTGAGGGGTAAAGCCAGGCTTTATCAATCAGGGTGTCCCTCCCAACATGCAATGAGTTAAACACCTTAGCATTCTGTGCTTCTTCACTAGTATGCAATTCAGTAGTTCAAACACCAGATTCACTAAATCATGCACCTTGGTTCCAATCACTCCGTTATGCAACCTAAACCTACAACTGACCCTTCTGGCTATGAATGTGATAGGATCCTTAGATTGTAAGCTCCCCCTGTGGGGCAGGGACAGACGTGAATGATGTAAACTCTCTGGAAACCACTGCATGAAGTGTGTGTGTGAGCGATATGATTGACAAATAACTGACCTTACTGTGAATGAACGTAATAGAATCCTTAGATTGTAAGCTCTCCTAGTGGGGCAGGGACTGATGTGAATGATGTATAATCTGTAAAATGCACTGCATAAAATGTGACGGCGCTATAGAAATAAGAAGAGGAAGCCAGATGACATGGAACAAATGACGATGGCACATTTGAAGAACAGAAGGTAGGACTTTTTTAATGATTATATATCTTGTAAGGTAAAAACCCTTTCACACTCACAAGCCAGAAGCTAAGCTCTTCGCTACTGTCCCGTCTGGTAGTGCACGCTCGACTGTAATGTGGGGAAGAAGGCATACCTCATTACGGAAGACAGACAGTAGTGCCTGTTCACTCGGAGCATGAAGGATGAGGGGTATCACTGCTCTATTGAGGGGTAAAGCCAGGCTTTATCAATCAGGGTGTCCCTCCCAACATGCAATGAGTTAAACACCTTAGCATTCTGTGCTTCTTCACTAGTATGCAATTCAGTAGTTCAAACACCAGATTCACTAAATCATGCACCTTGGTTCCAATCACTCCGTTATACAACCTAAACCTACAACTGACCCTTCTGTCTATGAATGTGATAGGATCCTTAGATTGTAAGCTCCCCCCGTGGGGCAGGGACTGATGTGAATGATGTATAATCTGTGCAATGCAATGAGTTGTTTTAATGATTATGTACCTTGTAAGGTAAAAACCCTTCCACACTCACAAGCCAGAAGCTAAGCTCTTCGCTACTGTCCCGTCTGGTAGTGCACGCTCGACTGTAATGTGGGGAAGAAGGCATACCTCATTACGGAAGACAGACAGTAGTGCCTGTTCACTCGGAGCATGAAGGATGAGGGGTATCACTGCTCTATTGAGGGGTAAAGCCAGGCTTTATCAATCAGGGTGTCCCTCCCAACATGCAATGAGTTAAACACCTTAGCATTCTGTGCTTCTTCACTAGTATGCAATTCAGTAGTTCAAACACCAGATTCACTAAATCATGCACCTTGGTTCCAATCACTCCGTTATGCAACCTAAACCTACAACTGACCCTTCTGTCTATGAATGTGATAGGATCCTTAGATTGTAAGCTCCCCCCGTGGGGCAGGGACTGATGTGAATGATGTATAATCTGTGCAATGCAATGAGTTGTTTTAATGATTATGTACCTTGTAAGGTAAAAACCCTTCCACACTCACAAGCCAGAAGCTAAGCTCTTCGCTACTGTCCCGTCTGGTAGTGCACGCTCGACTGTAATGTGGGGAAGAAGGCATACCTCATTACGGAAGACAGACAGTAGTGCCTGTTCACTCGGAGCATGAAGGATGAGGGGTATCACTGCTCTATTGAGGGGTAAAGCCAGGCTTTATCAATCAGGGTGTCCCTCCCAACATGCAATGAGTTAAACACCTTAGCATTCTGTGCTTCTTCACTAGTATGCAATTCAGTAGTTCAAACACCAGATTCACTAAATCATGCACCTTGGTTCCAATCACTCCGTTATGCAACCTAAACCTACAACTGACCCTTCTGTCTATGAATGTGATAGGATCCTTAGATTGTAAGCTCCCCCCGTGGGGCAGGGACTGATGTGAATGATGTATAATCTGTGCAATGCAATGAGTTGTTTTAATGATTATGTACCTTGTAAGGTAAAAACCCTTCCACACTCACAAGCCAGAAGCTAAGCTCTTCGCTACTGTCCCGTCTGGTAGTGCACGCTCGACTGTAATGTGGGGAAGAAGGCATACCTCATTACGGAAGACAGACAGTAGTGCCTGTTCACTCGGAGCATGAAGGATGAGGGGTATCACTGCTCTATTGAGGGGTAAAGCCAGGCTTTATCAATCAGGGTGTCCCTCCCAACATGCAATGAGTTAAACACCTTAGCATTCTGTGCTTCTTCACTAGTATGCAATTCAGTAGTTCAAACACCAGATTCACTAAATCATGCACCTTGGTTCCAATCACTCCGTTATACAACCTAACACCTACAACTGACCCTTCTGTGTATGAATGTGATAGGATCCTTTAGATTGTAAGCTCCCCCTGTGGGGCAGGGACAGACGTGAATGATGTAAACTCTCTGGAAACCACTGCATGAAGTGTGTGTGTGAGCGATATGATTGACAAATAACTGACCTTACTGTGAATGAACGTAATAGAATCCTTAGATTGTAAGCTCTCCTAGTGGGGCAGGGACTGATGTGAATGATGTATAATCTGTAAAATGCACTGCATAAAATGTTACGGCGCTATAGAAATAAGAAGAGGAAGAAATAAGAAGAGGAAGCCAGATGACAAGGAACAAATGACGATGGCACATTTGAAGAACAGAAGGTAGGACTTTTTTAATGATTATATATCTTGTAAGGTAAAACCCTTCCACACTCACAAGCCAGAAGCTAAGCTCTTCGCTACTGTCCCGTCTGGTAGTGCACGCTCGACTGTAATGTGGGGAAGAAGGCATACCTCATTACGGAAGACAGACAGTAGTGCCTGTTCACTCGGAGCATGAAGGATGAGGGGTATCACTGCTCTATTGAGGGGTAAAGCCAGGCTTTATCAATCAGGGTGTCCCTCCCAACATGCAATGAGTTAAACACCTTAGCATTCTGTGCTTCTTCACTAGTATGCAATTCAGTAGTTCAAACACCAGATTCACTAAATCATGCACCTTGGTTCCAATCACTCCGTTATGCAACCTAAACCTACAACTGACCCTTCTGTCTATGAATGTGATAGGATCCTTAGATTGTAAGCTCCCCCCGTGGGGCAGGGACTGATGTGAATGATGTATAATCTGTGCAATGCAATGAGTTGTTTTAATGATTATGTACCTTGTAAGGTAAAAACCCTTCCACACTCACAAGCCAGAAGCTAAGCTCTTCGCTACTGTCCCGTCTGGTAGTGCACGCTCGACTGTAATGTGGGGAAGAAGGCATACCTCATTACGGAAGACAGACAGTAGTGCCTGTTCACTCGGAGCATGAAGGATGAGGGGTATCACTGCTCTATTGAGGGGTAAAGCCAGGCTTTATCAATCAGGGTGTCCCTCCCAACATGCAATGAGTTAAACACCTTAGCATTCTGTGCTTCTTCACTAGTATGCAATTCAGTAGTTCAAACACCAGATTCACTAAATCATGCACCTTGGTTCCAATCACTCCTTATACCATCCACACACTACAACTGACCCTTCTGTTATGAAAGTGATAGGATATTTAGATTGTAAGCTCCCCCTGTGGGGCAGGGACTGACGTGAATGATGTAAACTCTCTGGAAACCACTGCATGAAGTGTGTGTGTGAGTGATATGATTGACAAATAACTGACCTTACTGTGAATGAACGTAATAGAATCCGTAGAGTGTAAGCTCTCCTAGTGGGGCAGGGACTGATGTGAATGATGTATAATCTGTAAAATGCACTGCATAAAATGTGACGGCGCTATAGAAATAAGAAGAGGAAGCCAGATGACATGGAACAAATGACGATGGCACATTTGAAGAACAGAAGGTAGGATTTTTTAGTGATTATATATCTTGTAAGGTAAAAACCCTTCCACACTCACAAGCCAGAAGCTAAGCTCTTCGCTACTGTCCCGTCTGATAGCGCACGCTCGACTGTAATGTGGGGAAGAAGGCATACCTCATTACGGAAGACAGACAGTAGTGCCTGTTCACTCGGAGCATGAAGGATGAGGGGTATCACTGCTCTATTGAGGGGTAAAGCCAGGCTTTATCAATCAGGGTGTCCCTCCCAACATGCAATGAGTTAAACACCTTAGCATTCTGTGCTTCTTCACTAGTATGCAATTCAGTAGTTCAAACACCAGATTCACTAAATCATGCACCTTGGTTCCAATCACTCCGTTATGCAACCTAACCTACAACTGACCCTTCTGTCTATGAATGTGATAGGATCCTTAGATTGTAAGCTCCCCCGTGGGGCAGGGACTGATGTGAATGATGTATAATCTGTGCAATGCAATGAGTTGTTTTAATGATTATGTACCTTGTAAGGTAAAAACCCTTCCACACTCACAAGCCAGAAGCTAAGCTCTTCGCTACTGTCCCGTCTGGTAGTGCACGCTCGACTGTAATGTGGGGAAGAAGGCATACCTCATTACGGAAGACAGACAGTAGTGCCTGTTCACTCGGAGCATGAAGGATGAGGGGTATCACTGCTCTATTGAGGGGTAAAGCCAGGCTTTATCAATCAGGGTGTCCCTCCCAACATGCAATGAGTTAAACACCTTAGCATTCTGTGCTTCTTCACTAGTATGCAATTCAGTAGTTCAAAACACCAGATTCACTAAAATCATGCAACCTTGGTTCCAATCACTCCGTTACACAACCCTAAACCTACAACTGACCCTTCTGTCTATGAATGTGATAGGATCCTTAGATTGTAAGCTCCCCCCGTGGGGCAGGGACTGATGTGAATGATGTATAATCTGTGCAATGCAATGAGTTGTTTTAATGATTATGTACCTTGTAAGGTAAAACCCTTCCACACTCACAAGCCAGAAGCTAAGCTCTTCGCTACTGTCCCGTCTGGTAGTGCACGCTCGACTTAATGTGGGGAAGAAGGCATACCTCATTTACGGGAAACAGACAGTAGTGCCTGTTCACTCGGGCATGAAGGATGAGGGTATCACTGCTCTATTGAGGGGTAAAGCCAGGCTTTATCAATCAGGGTGTCCCTCCAACATGCAATGAGGTTAAACACCTTAGCATTCTGTGCTTCTTCACAAGTATGCATTCAGTAGGTTTCAAACACAAGATTCACTAATCATGCACCTTGGTTCCAATTACTCCTTTACAGCCACACACTACAACTGACCCCTTCTGTGTATGAATGTGATAGGATCTTTAGATTGTAAGCTCCCCCTGTGGCAGGGCTGATGTGAATGATGTAAACTCTCTGGGAAACCCACTGCATGAAGTGTGTGTGTGGAGCGATAGATTGAAAAATAACTGACCTTACTGTGAATGAACGTAATAGGGATCCTTAGATTGTAAGCTCTCCTAGTGGGGCAGGGACTGATGTGAATGATGTATATTCTGTAAAAACGCACTGCATAAAATGTGAACGGCGCTATAGAAATAAGAAGAGGAAGCCAGATGACATGGAACAAATGACGATGGCACATTTGAAGAACAAAGGTAGGACTTTTTTAATGATATATATCTTGTAAGGTAAAACCCTTCCCACTCACAAGCCAGAAGCTAAGCTCTTCGCTACTGTCCCGTCTGGTAGTGCACGCTCGACTTGTAATGTGGGGAAGAAGGCATACCTCATTACGGAAGACAGACAGTAGTGCCTGTTCACTCGGAGCATGAAGGATGAGGGGTATCACTGCTCTATTGAGGAGTAAAGCCAGGCTTTATCAATCAAGGGTGTCCCTCCCAACATGCAATGAGTTAAACACCTTAGCATTCTGTGCTTCTTCACTAGTATGCAATTCAGTAGTTCAACACCAGATTCACGGGAATCATCCAATTGATTGCAATCACTCAGTTAAACAACCTAACCTACACTGACCCTTCTGTTATGAATGTGATAGGATACTTAGATTGTTAAGCTCCCACATGAGCAGGGACTGATGTGAATGAATGTTAATCTGTGCAATTTGCATGAGTTGTTTTTAATGATTATGTACATTGTTAAGCTAAACACCCTTCCACATCCACAGCCAGAGCTAAGGCTCTTCGCTAACTGTCCCGTCTGGTAGTTGCACACGCTCGACTGGTAATGTGGGGAAGAAGGCATACTCATTACGGAAGACAGACAGTAGTGCTGTTCACTCGGAGCATGAAGGATGAGGGGTAATCACTGCTCTATTGAGGGTTAAGGCAGGCTTTATCAATCAGGGTGTCCTCATATGCCAATGAGTTAAACACCGTTAGCATTCTGTGCTTCTTCACTAGTATGCAATTTCAGGTAGTTTCAAACACCAGATTCACGAAATGCCTCCCAAATGATTGCAATCACTCAGTTACACAACCTAAACCTACAAACTGACCCTTTCTGTCATGAATGTGGATAGAAGGCATACCTCATTACGGAAGACAGACAGTAGTGCCTGTTCACTCGGAGCATGAAGGATGAGGGGTATCACTGCTCTATTGAGGGGTAAAGCCAGGCTTTATCAATCAGGGTGTCCCTCCCAACATGCAATGAGTTAAACACCTTAGCATTCTGTGCTTCTTCACTAGTATGCAATTCAGTAGTTCAAACACCAGATTCACTAAATCATGCACCTTGGTTCCAATCACTCCTTTATACAACCCAACCTACAACTGACCCTTCTGTGTATGAATGTGATAGGATCTTTAGATTGTAAGCTCCCCCTGTGGGGCAGGGACTGATGTGAATGATGTAAACTCTCTGGAAACCACTGCATGAAGTGTGTGTGTGAGCGATATGATTGACAAATAACTGACCTTACTGTGAATGAACGTAATAGGATCCTTAGATTGTAAGCTCTCCTAGTGGGACAGGGACTGATGTGAATGAATGTATAATCTGTAAAACGCACTGCATAAAATGTGACGGCGCTATAGAAAATAAGAAGAGGAAGCCAGGTGAATGGAGCAAATGACGATGGCACATTTGAAGAACACAAGGTAGGACTTTTTTAAATGATTATATATCTTGTAAGGTAAAAACCCTTCCACACTCACAAGTCAGAAGCTAAGCTCTTCGCTACTGTCCCGTCTGATAGTGCACCGCTCGACTGTAATGTGGGGAAGAAGGGCATACCTCATTACGGAAGACAGACAGTAGTGCCTGTTCACTCGGAGCATGAAGGATGAGGGGTATCACTGCTCTATTGAGGGGTAAAGCCAGGCTTTATCAATCAGGGTGTCCCTCCCAACATGCAATGAGTTAAACACCTTAGCATTCTGTGCTTCTTCACTAGTATGCAATTCAGTAGTTCAAACACCAGATTCACTAAATCATGCACCTTGGTTCCAATCACTCCTTTATACACACAATACAACTGACCCTTCTGTGTATGAATGTGATAGGATCTTTAGATTGTAAACTCCCCCTGTGGGGCAGGGACTGATGTGAATGATGTGAATGATGTAAACTCTCTGGAAACCACTGCATGAAGTGTGTGTGAGCGATATGATTGACAAATAACTGACCTTACTGTGAATGAACGTAATAGGATCCTTAGATTGTAAGCTCTCCTAGTGGGGCAGGGACTGATGTGAATGATGTATAATCTGTAAAACGCACTGCATAAAATGTGACGGCGCTATAGAAATAAGAAGAGGAAGCCAGGTGACATGGAACAAATGACGATGGCACATTTGAAGAACAGAAGGTAGGACTTTTTTAATGATTATATATCTTGTAAGTTAAAAACCCTTTCACACTCACAAGCCAGAAGCTAAGTTCTTCGCTACTGTCCCGTCTGGTAGTGCACGCTCGACTGTAATGTGGGGAAGAAGGCATACCTCATTTACGGAAGACAGACAGTAGTGCCTGTTCACTCGGAGCATGAAGGATGAGGGGTATCACTGCTCTATTGAGGGGTAAAGCCAGGCTTTATCAATCAGGGTGTCCCTCCCAACATGCAATGAGTTAAACACTTCAGCATTCTGTGCTTCTTCACAAGTATGCAATTCAGTAGTTCAAACACAAGATTCACTAAATCATGCACCTTGGTTCCAATTACTCCTTTATACAGCCCACACACTACAACTGACCCTTCTGTGTATGAATGTGATAGGATCTTTAGATTGTAAGCTTCCCCTGTGGGGCAGGGACTGATGTGAATGATGTGAATGATGTAAACTCTCTGGAAACCACTGTATGAAGTGTGTGTGAGCGATATGATTGACTAATAACTGACCTTACTGTGAATGAACGTCATAGGATCCTTAGATTGTAAGCTCTCCTAGTGGGACAGGGACTGATGTGAATGATGTATAATCTGTAAAACGCACTGCATAAAATGTGACGGCGCTATAGAAATAAGAAGAGGAAGCCAGGTGACATGGAACAAATGACGATGGCACATTTGAAGAACAGAAGGTAGGACTTTTTTAATGATTATATATCTTGTAAGTTAAAAACCCTTTCACACTCACAAGCCAGAAGCTAAGTTCTTCGCTACTGTCCCGTCTGGTAGTGCACGCTCGACTGTAATGTGGGGAAGAAGGCATACCTCATTTACGGAAGACAGACAGTAGTGCCTGTTCACTCGGAGCATGAAGGATGAGGGGTATCACTGCTCTATTGAGGGGTAAAACCAGGCTTTATCAATCAGGGTGTCCCTCCCAACATGCAATGAGTTAAACACTTCAGCATTCTGTGCTTCTTCACAAGTATGCAATTCAGTAGTTCAAACACAAGATTCACTAAATCATGCACCTTGGTTCCAATTACTCCTTTATACAGCCCACACACTACAACTGACCCTTCTGTGTATGAATGTGATAGGATCTTTAGATTGTAAGCTCCCCCTGTGGGGCAGGGACTGATGTGAATGATGTAAACTCTCTGGAAACCACTGCATGAAGTGTGTGTGTGAGCGATAGGATTGAAAAATAACTGACCTTACTGTGAATGAACGTAATAGGATCCTTAGATTGTAAGCTCTCCTAGTGGGACAGGGACTGATGTGAATGATGTATAATCTGTAAAACGCACTGCATAAAATGTGACGGCGCTATAGAAATAAGAAGAGGAAGCCAGGTGACATGGAGCAAATGACGATGGCACATTTGAAGAACACAAGGTAGGACTTTTTTAATGATTATATATCTTGTAAGGTAAAAACCCTTCCACACTCACAAGCCAGAAGCTAAGCTCTTCGCTACTGTCCCGTCTGATAGTGCACGCTCGACTGTAATGTGGGGAAGAAGGCATACCTCATTACGGAAGACAGACAGTAGTGCCTGTTCACTCGGAGCATGAAGGATGAGGGGTATCACTGCTCTATTGAGGGGTAAAGCCAGGCTTTATCAATCAGGGTGTCCCTCCCAACATGCAATGAGTTAAACATCTTAGCATTCTGTGCTTCTTCACTAGTATGCAATTCAGTAGTTCAAACACCAGAATCACTACATCATCCAAATTGATTGCAATCACTCAGTTACACAACCTAAACCTCCAACTGACCCTTCTGTCTATGAATGTGATAGGATCCTTAGATTGTAAGCTCCCTCCAGTGAGGCAGGGACTGATGTGAATGATGTATAATCTGTGCAATGCAATGAGTTGTTTTAATGATTGTATACCCTGTAAGGTAAAAACCCTTCCACAGTCACAAGCCAGAAGCTAAGCTCTTCGCTACTGTCCCGTCTGGTAGTGCACGATCGACTGTAATGTGGGGAAGAAGGCATACCTCATTACGGAAGACAGACAGTAGTGCCTGTTCACTCGGAGCATGAAGGATGAGGGGTATCACTGCTCTATTGAGGGGTAAAGCCAGGCTTTATCAATCAGGGTGTCCCTCCCAACAAGCAATGAGTTAAACACCTTAGCATTCTGTGCTTCTTCACTAGTATGCAATTCAGTAGTTCAAACACCAGATTCACTAAATCATGCACCTTGGTTCCAATTACTCCTTTATACAGCCCACACACTACAACTGACCCTTCTCTGTATGAATGTGATAGGATCTTTAGATTATAAGCTCCCCCTGTGGGGCAGGGACTGATGTGAATGATGTAAACTCTCTGGAAACCACTGCATGAAGTGTGTGTGTGAGCGATATGATTGAAAAATAACTGACCTTACTGTGAATGAACGTAATAGGATCCTTAGATTGTAAGCTCTCCTAGTGGGGCAGGGACTGATTTGAATGATGTATAATCTGTAAAACGCACTGCATAAAATGTGACGGCGCTATAGAAATAAGAAGAGGAAGCCAGGTGACATGGAACAAATGACGATGGCACATTTGACGAACAGAAGGTAGGACATTTTTTTATGATTATATATCTTGTAAGGTAAAAACCCTTTCACACTCACAAGCCAGAAGCTAAGCTCTTCGCTACTGTCCCGTCTGATAGTGCACGCTCGACTGTAATGTGGGGAAGAAGGCATACATCATTACGCAAGACAGACAGTAGTGCCTGTTCACTCGGAGCATGAAGGATGAGGGGTATCACTGCTCTATTGAGGGGTAAAGCCAGGCTTTATCAATCAGGGTGTCCCTCCCAACATGCAATGAGTTAAACACCTTAGCATTTTGTGCTTCTTCACTAGTATGCAATTCAGTAGTTCAAACACCAGATTCACGAAATCATCCAAATTGATTGCAATCACTCAGTTACACAACCTAAACCTACAACTGACCCTTCTGTCTATGAATGTGATAGGATCCTTAGAATGTAAACTCCCCCCGTGAGGCAGGGACTGATGTGAATGATGTATAATCTGTGCAATGCAATGAGTTGTTTTAATGATTATGTACCTTGTAAGGTAAAAACCCTTCCACACTCACAAGCCAGAAGTTAAGCTCTTCGCTACTGTCCCGTCTGGTAGTGCACGCTCGACTGTAATGTGGGGAAGAAGGCATACCTCATTACGGAAGACGGACAGAAGTGCCTGTTCACTCGGAGCATGAAGGATGAGGGATATCACTGCTCTATTGAGGGGTAA
This sequence comes from Xenopus laevis, assembly GCF_017654675.1. NCBI lineage: Eukaryota > Metazoa > Chordata > Amphibia > Anura > Pipidae > Xenopus > Xenopus laevis. Next base: position 57,608,064 of record NC_054379.1, on the reverse strand, counting down.
AGCCAGGCTTTATCAATCAGGGTGTTCCTCCTAACCAGCAATGAGTTAAACACCTTAGCATTCTGTGCTTCTTCACTAGTATGCAATTCAGTAGTTCAAACACCAGATTCACTAAATCATGCACCTTGGTTCCAATCACTCCTTTATACAGCCCACACACTACAACTGACCCTTCTGTGTAGGATCTTTAGATCGCAAGCTCCCCCTGTGGGGCAGGGACTGATGTGAATGATGTAAACTCTCTGGAAACCACTGCATGAAGTGTGTGTGTGAGCGATATGATTGAAAAATAACTGACCTTACTGTGAATGAACGTAATAGGATCCTTAGATTGTAAGCTTTCCTAGTGGGGCAGGGACTGATGTGAATGATGTATAATCTGTAAAACGCACTGCATAAAATGTGACGGCGCTATAGAAATAAGAAGAGGAAGCCAGGTGACATGGAGCAAATGACGATGGCACATTTGAAGAACAGAAGGTAGGACTTTTTTAATGATTATATATCTTGTAAAGTAAAAACCCTTTCACACTCACAAGCCAGAAGTTAAGCTCTTCGCTACTGTCCCGTCTGGTAGTGCACGCTCGACTGTAATGTGGGGAAGAAGGCATACCTCATTACGGAAGACAGACAGTAGTGCCTGTTCACTCGGAGTATGAAGGATGAGGGGTATCACTGCTCTATTGAGGGGTAAAGCCAGGCTTTATCAATCAGGGTGTCCCTCCCAACATGTAATGAGTTAAACACCTTAGCATTCTGTGCTTCTTCACTAGTATGCAATTCAGTAGTTCAAACACCATATTCACTAAATTATACAAATTGATAGCAATCACTTAGTTACACAACCTAAACCTACAACTGACCCTTCTGTCTATGAATGTGATAGGATCCTTAGATTATAAGCTCCCCCCGTGAGGCAGGGACTGATGTGAATGATGTATAATCTGTGCAATGCAATGAGTTGTTTTAATGATTATGTACCTTGTAAGGTAAAAACCATTCCACACTCACAAGCCAGAAGCTAAGCTCTTCGCTACTGTCCCGTCTGGTAGTGCACGCTCGACTGTAATGTGGGGAAGAAGGCATACCTCATTACGGAAGACAGACAGTAGTGCCTGTTCACTCGGAGCATGAAGGATAAAGGGTTTCACTTCTCTATTGAGGGGTAAAGCCAGGCTTTATCAATCAGGGTGTCCCTCCCAACATGCAATGAGTTAAACACTTCAGCATTCTGTGCTTCTTCACAAGTATGCAATTCAGTAGTTCAAACACAAGATTCACTACATCATGCAACTTGATTCCAATCACTCCTTAGTACAATCCACACGCTACAACTGACCCTTCTGTGTATGAATGTGATAGGATCATAAGATTGTAAGCTCCCACCGTGGGGCAGGGACTGATGTGAATGATGTATAATCTGTAAAATGCACTGCATAAAATGTGACGGCGCTATAGAAATAAGAAGAAGAAGCCAGATGACTTGAAACAAATGATGATGGCACATTTGAAGAACAGAAGGTAGGACCTTTTCTAATGATTATATATCTTGTAAGGTAAAAAGCCAGGAGCTAAGCTCTTCGCTACTGTCCCGTCTGATGCACGCTCAACTGTAATGTGGGGAAGAAGGCATACCTCATTACGGAAGACAGACAGTAGTACCTGTTCACTCGGAGCATGAAGGATAAAGGGTTTCACTTCTCTATTGAGGGGTAAAGCCAGGCTTTATCAATCAGGGTGTCCCTCCCAACATGCAATGAGTTAAACACTTCAGCATTCTGTGCTTCTTCACAAGTATGCAATTCAGTAGTTCAAACACAAGATTCACTACATCATGCAACTTGATTCCAATCACTCCTTAGTACAACCCACACGCTACAACTGACCCTTCTGTGTATGAATGTGATAGGATCATAAGATTGTAAGCTTCCCCCGTGGGGAAGGGACTGATGTGAATGATGTATAATCTGTAAAATGCACTGCATAAAATGTGACGGCGCCATAGAAATAAGAAGAAGAAACCAGATGACTTGAAACAAATGATGATGGCACATTTGAAGAACAGAGGGTAGGACCTTTTCTAATGATTATATATCTTGTAAGGTAAAAACCCTTTCACACTCACAAGCCAGAAAGCTCTTCTACTGTCCCGTCTGATAAAGGGTTTCACTGCTCTATTGATGGGTAAAGCCAGGCTTTATCGATCACGGTGTCCCTCCCAACATGCAATGAGTTAAACACTTTAGCATTCTGCGCTTCTTCACTAGTATGTAATTCAGTAGTTCAAACACCAGATTCACTAAATCCACATTGTTTCCAATCACTCCTTTATACAACCCACACACTACAACTGACCCAACTATGTATGAAAGGATAGGATCTTTAGATTGTAAGGTGTGTGTGTGTGTGTGTGTGTCTGTGGGGCAGGGACAGATGTGAATGGGGTATAATCTGTGTAAAGAACTCCATTATATATGAAACACCAAAAGACGTGCAATTATAAGTCTCTCCCACATGTCATGTCATGCAAAAACAGTTGAATTATACTTAGACAGCTGACATGACTATTGAGAATTATGTATAGAACGCAAGAGATAGGTTACAGAGTTATAGAAATAATCAACTGGCCTACCTACCTCCAAAATGTCTATTTTAGAGATGGAAGACAGCATTCCTTTCATAGAAGATAACTCTTCCTCCACAAAAAATAAATTGTTGTATCTAGGAAAAAAGTTTAAACAGTTAGCAAGAAAAGCTAAGTATTGGGAAAACAGGTCCAGAATATAAAAGGTATGTTTCAATGGCATTCTTGAACTTTATAAAGACTTGCTTGCTTTACTACTATCAGACTCTCTCTCTGGTAACTGATGACTCCCTACCAAAGCTAAAATATGATTATGTGATATTCAGGGAGCAGAGTTCTCAGCCCTATCAAATAAAAGGACAATGAAAAATATCTATAGCCAATTATCCAGATCCTCTCTAACTAAGAGCATATCCCTTTCACATCAATTAGCAATGGACACTTGAACGAATGACTGACACTACAGGGAATATTTACAGTTGTTTAAAAATACAGCAAAGAAACAACATTCAAATTCACCACACATCAAAAGGAAAAAAGGTGCACTTATCATGCATTCTACTTTTCTAATGCCGCCAAATGTGCGCACAAACGTTTAGGAATTTGCTGTTTATTTTACACAACGTTTAGGGTGAAAACACACAGGGCCACTAGTAGCAGCTACAAAAAGCCAATAAATGATCCTGCCATAGACAATACTAAGACTTGCCTCTGCTAAAACACATGTAGTGTCTTAGCTAAGCCAATAATCACTATTGTCTATTTTGTAGATGTGACAAGTAGCTGCTACTAATAGCTCTGCGTGTCTTCACCCTTATCACCTTTTTTGGCAAGACTCCATTTACACAGAAAAATAGATAGGCCCCTTAATGTGACATCAGAGCTCACCGCAAAAAAACTCATCCCCTTTCTAGTCATTCCTATAAGTGTATTTAGCAAATGGTGAACTGTAACTTTCATCCATTGATAAATATGCTTCTTAAAAATCACAGGAATGAATACAAAGTGCTTTTTTTTGTGGTGAGCTCTGATCTCACATTTTGATAAATCTACCCCTAAATCTTCTGCCACACTGGTTCATTAGAGAATGCAGAACATGTTTCTTAATGTTTATTTTTGGTTTCTTTTGTGCTAACATTTATATATATTTTTTTTTCTATGGATAGATTAACTGAATATGATCTCTTTTGTGGCATAGTACATTTCAATTGTTTATAATGATAAAATCAAAGTCATATTCTGCAACATAAATGAACTTAATTCTCTTATGTAAAATCTTGCCAGCCAGTTGGGTCGAAGACATGCAAATGAAGCAGGAGAGGAAAGGAATGTGCAGTAGCTCTTCAGTCCAGAACTTCCTCCTTGGGCTTTCATCACATCACACAGGCAAAGACGTGAGAGATCCCCTCCCTAAGTGGAGAACAGAAAGAAACTTAAAGTGATACTGACACTAAAAACTACTTTTTAAAATATGACTGTATATTAAAAGTTACCTATAGGTCATGTTGATCGTTTTTTGTGGAGAAGATTGTTTTTGTAAGTAAGTTGAAGTTTCTAAACCTGATTGTTTTGCCAACCTGACTGTCCCATCTCAGCCTGTCAGTTAAAGTTTCTAATGCTAATGGGCTACTGCTGCACAAATATGGCAGCCCCCTCATATAGGAACATGGGGCATCAGACAGGTACTGTAAAAGCATTGTGCAAATACTTTATGGCAAAGTAGCTTTCAAAGGCAATATTATGACAGATGTAAAAAATTGTTTAAATTCTGGTGTCAGTATCTCTTTAAGAGCTTCTGACCTGCAGCTAAAGTGATCTGTAATTTAAAAAAAAAGTTTTTTAAATAATAAAGATGATTAAGTAAAATGCTTTAATGACCCAGACTGTTTATGTTTGGACAGATGTTAAAAGGTGAACAATCCCTTTAACAAATAGTTAATCAATTGAATCTCTTTTTTTTGACCCATTTGCTTAATACTGTTGTTTCTCAAAACAACCTTTGACATCAAGCCTAATTTCTCTTACTAAGGTGATAACAGATCCCAAAATGGTTTATTAAAACTCCTCTGAACCATATCACCCCTGGAAAGAAGAGCCTTGAAAAAGGAAGATCTGGGAAGAAGTACTAGTATAAAGATTATCTACATTGTAAAACATGTTAGGGATGGCACTACTATGTCTTGGTTGAGATGAAAGGATGAAACGACCCTTGGCGAGAATTTCAGATTGGTACGAAGTACCACCTTGTCCTTGTTGAAACTTAGGAGATGAGGGTCACAGAGAAGAGCTCCCAGCTCAGAGACTCTGCGTGCTGATGATACTGCTAGAAGTAGTACTACTTTCCAGATCATCCATGATGGTTCGACTGAGCCTAGTGGCTCAAATTGGGGGTCCAGGAGTGCGTCCAGAACAATGTTGAGATCCCATGTGGGCCACCCCCTGTAGGAACGTTTTCACAGAATCAAGAGCCAATCTGAGCTGAAAAAGTAGAGACAATGCTGATACCTGGACCTTCAGTGATCCAGGTATCGTCCATCCCTCTTTGTAAAAAGGAGAGAATGTCTGGAATGCTGAATCTGGTTGCGGAGCTTGAGTTGCTTCTCTTGTGGTAGGAACACTCTCTGTTCCAGCGTGTCATATTCCAACCCGAGGAAAATCATCCTGTGTGATGGATTGCGCCGAGGTTAGCCTGAACGGGAGTACTACAAACTGGAAATGGCGCTTGCCAAAGGCAAATCGGAGGTACTGGAGGTACTGGTGGTGGGGTGGCCAGATGGGGACATGGAGATAAGTGTCTTTGATGCCCAAGGACACCAGCAGTTGTCCTGGTTCCATACCCCAGATTACGGAGCACAAGGTTTCCATCTTCAACTGCACAAATCTGATCAAAAAGTTCCATTCTTTGAGGTCCAGCACCGGTCTGAATGTGTTGTCCTTCTTTGGAACTATGAAGAGATTGGAGTAGTAGTCGTAAAATCTCGTTTGTGATGGGACTGGTTCGATAACCCCTAGGTCCCAAAGACATCTGACACATTCCTGGAAGGCCTGAGCTCTGCTTGTAGTGGACGGGACTTTTGACATGAAGAATCTCCTGTGGGGTAGAGAAGTGAAGTCCAGGTGATAGCCGTCTGTGACTATTTCCTTCACCCAGGAATCTGAAGAGTGGCGTAGCCACGCCTTCCAGAAATGGAGAATCTGTCCCCCTATGTGCTTTTGTGACCCCGAAGGGGGTACCCAGTCATGCCGATGAGGGCTTGTCATGGGTGACCTTGCCTTGGGGCTTGTTCGGTTTCCATCCTGAACGAGGTTTGTCTGATGGTTTGGAGCGAAAGGATGACCTGAATTGAGAGTTTGATTTTTTTTCTGACTATTTCCTTCACCCAGGAATCTGAAGAGTGGCGTAGCCACGCCTTCCAGAAATGGAGAAACTGTCCCCCTATGTGCTTTTGTGACCCCGGAGGGGGTGCCCAGTCATGCCGATGAGGGCTTGTCATGGGTGACCTTGCCTTGGGGCTTGTTCGGTTTCCATCCTGAACGAGGTTTGTCTGATGGTTTGGAGCGAAAGGATGACATGAATGGAGAGTTTGGTTTTTTTGACCTGCTGCTTTGGCCACAAAAAAATCACCCCCTACAGGGGGCTGAGGCGGAACGTTATTTGGACTGTGGTAGAAAAGTGCTCTTACCCCCTGTCGCCTGATCATTTTTTCCCCAAATAGTCGAAGACATTTCAAGGGTAAAATTGTAAAGAATTTCTTGGAACTGATGTTGGATGACCAGTTCTTTAGCCATAAGGTCCGCGGTGCTGCTCTGAGGTACGTTCTATGAGCAGCGCCGTGTCCAGAACTGCTTTGCATAAGAATGCATTGGTTTCTGCTATGCAACGAGCAGTGTGAATGAGTTCTACCTGGGGTGTGCCCAGTATGAGCGAGGTTGCCCATGCTTCTATGGCCCTGTTCACCCATGCTGAGGCTAGGGATGGCCGAAGAGCTGATCCTGCAACTGAGAAGATCGCTTTTAGGGATCCTTCCAACCTCTTCTCTGTAGTATCCTTGAAGGTGGCTGCGTCCATGACTGGTAGAGTAGTTGTTTTGGAAAGGTGTGAGGCTGGAGCATCTACTAGTGGTGGAACGGACCACTTCTCCACAAACTCCTTTGAAAGGTGTAGGACTTGGAGAACCTGCGTGATGGCTGAAAAGCCCTTTTTGGCAAATTCCACTCATCCTGGATTACCTCTGTCAGCTGTTCATGCGAGGGAAAGCAGGTTGCAGATTTTTTTCTTTCTTTTAAAAAGACCTTTATGATATGAGGAATCTGCGTTGGAGTCAAGCTTTAGCACCTCAATGACAGCGATGATAATGCCGTCAATGTCGTGAGAGGTATCCTTCTCTCTGCTATTTTCTTCCTCGTCGTTGTCATCATCTTCTGATTGGACAGGGAACGAAAATACCTCCCTGTTGGATCCCTAGCTTTCAGATACATCCGGAGAGTGAAAAGTGTGGGAGGGTATATTGTCACGCTTAGATAGTGTGTGCTTGTGTTTTTCCACTGGAACCTCCTGAACCTTGACATGGCTTTCGCAATAGAAGTAGCAATAGTGCCCGCTATGGCATCTACTAGTGATGGAATATTTTTCAGCTGCTATACACTTCTTCGAAGACACATAAAATCGCAGCTGATGAAATGTGAGGAGTAATCCACCTAAAAAGAGGGACTGGACAGGGTTGGTCTCTCTCACTAATACTGTTCAACATTACATTGGAATCCCTCATCAGATATCTCAAGATGTCCTCCTGATTACCTGCTCTGGATATTAATAATCTATCCGTGTGTTTACCAGCATTTGAGTTTTCTTAATTGTGAAAAATCCTTCTCATAATATAAAAATATCTTCTCAATATTACAAACTTTGAGTCTATTTCTGGGTTTAAACCCAAAAGACTGAACTAATAAATATATAAGGCCTTTCTTCTGCTAAAGTCCTATTGCAACTAGGTATCGAAAAGAAACAATCCTACATCAAAAATCTAGGTATAACTTCCAGCAGATATTTATTGGCTCTATTTTTGATGACTTCCAATGATAAAAAAAGATGGCACATTTTTATAATAAACAGAAAAATGCACCATTAAATTTAAAAGGTTGATCTTTCGTAAATGCATCTATCCTATGGTGAATTTGCTCAATACTTTTAATTCATTTGGAAAGGAAAAAAATCAAAAAAATTGTTCAACCGAAACTAATAAAGTGTTTACAATTAATTAAAATGTAATGTACTGTTGCCCTGTACTGGTAAAACTGGTGTGTTTGCTTCAGAAAGGCTACTATAGTTTATACAGATAAACATGGGGACAGCCATTCAGTCTGAAAAAGGAGAAGAGGTACAGGTGACATAGAAGATAACAGAAAAGTTCTGTAGAATCTCATTGTATTCTACATAGTTTATCTGTTATCTGCTATGTAAACCTGTGCCTTTTTTCTTTTTTCCAGCTTTGAATGGCTGCTCCCATGGCTACACAGCAGGTTGATTGTATAAACTTTAGTAGTGTTTCTAAAACAAGCACATCAGTGCTATCAATGTAGGGCCACAGTTCATCAAATTGTTATAACTTTGTTACACTTTAGTTTTTTTGATGTTACTGTCCAAAAATAAATGATGGTCTCGGGGGACCTGGTTACAGAGATTTAACTAGTCAGCATTAACAAGGCACATCTCTGAAAATGGCAAATATATTATTATAGATCTAAAAATAACTACACAATCTAAGGAAAATACATTAGACATGCTTAATGAACAATTCAAAAAACAACCCTCTGAAATTAAAGATAACCAAGTTTATAGAAACAATTTTATAGTATGGCAAATACTATACCGATTACATAAATATGATTATAAGGTTACCCTTACTTACCTTTAAAGGAGAAGCAAGTTTTTTACTTGAAGGTACCAAAAGTTAGGCAGCTCTAAGTGATTGTATATACCCAGGGCTGCTGCTCCTATCAACAGAAAACTGCAGAGGCCCAGTGAGCTACACAGAGGGATCCTGTTCATGCTTATTTTTTATTTCTGCAGCTGTGCATACACAGCAGAGTGAAAAGCCATACTTTAAAAACAGGAAAAAAAAACAGCTATTTCACACCACTGTGCAGTTATGTCTGAAGAAGTGGAAAAAGAGAATCACTCTGTGGTGATCTCTGGAAGAACCCTGGGTCTGTGCAGTTTTCTGTTGACAGGAGCAGCAGCCTGGGTTATCAGTTAAGTAAATAAAACCACTTGGGATGCCTAAATTGTGGCACCCCCAAGTTAAAAAGACTTTCCTTCCCCTTTAACAAGGAATGTGAGTCTCCTCTGCTCGGCTTAGCCTCCAGTCTCCTAAATGGAAAAGAAAAAATATTAATTGGTTACAACATCTCAATTCCCCTACAAATATTCTTTGTTGGGGTGATTGTATAAGCAAATGTCAAATCTCTGAAATTGTTTTATTTTCAACTACCCCTCTGGTTCAACAAGCCTAGTTTAAAGGATTCTCTCATTTACACTTTACCCATTTCATTCTTTAACAAATATATCTCCAAATTAGGCTTTATGCACAAACAGTGATTTGTAACATTCTATCAGAGGAAATCGATAACCCAAACGATTGCATATTTTGATTGGTCACAATACAACCTTTCATCTTCCTTAAGTCCAAAATGTTTAAACCTTCACTATTGGATAAGGATTTTGAGAGGGGCATAGAGAATTTCCAGACCTTATACGAAAAAAAAAATCCTTACAATTTAAATACATATCAGTTTTTAATTTAAAAGTAATTTTCATGTTACGTTTCTGAATGTATTGCACATTTTTGTCCCAAGTTACAGAAACAAGTGGAATGATCTGAAACTGATGCCTGCCCAAAGTGCCAGGCTCCAAAGGTAGATATTTACCACTGTCTATGGTCTTGTCCATTGATCAAACAATACTGGGAGACTGTCACCTCCTATTGTAAATTCACGCTACATTTTCAGATACATCTCACATCTTTGTGGGCAATCTTGGGAGACACAGTATTCCTGGATATCAACCCTCCCCCCATCACTTGAAGTGACAATTACTAAACTTGATTTTGCCTATCACATGGATTGGCTGGAAGCCACCTTGAACATAGAGCACTAAGTAACTACCTTCTTTGCTACCTGGACAAAATATGTACAGACATTACCCCACAATCGACAACAGGAAACTTCCTATGCATTTTGGTTTACTACCTGGTATACAGTATGTCCGAGGACTTGGTAGGGAGAAATCCCTTACCAATAACAACTCAAACACAAAAGAATACTTATAAATGTCCTAATAGCATTTTATTTTATACAGTGCCGAGTGAAAACAGGTATAGCCCCTAAGGTTGCCACACAGCTGATATTTGACTGGGCTAGCCAGAAAAACACCAGCTAGAACCGGGGCTGGTATTACTAATTTACCGGCAATAAAATGGGTTGTTCATCTGCCAAATAATTTCTTCAATTCAGCTGTTTTTACATTGTTCCCCAGAAATAAGGAGAATCTTCTCCTTCCATCCCTAAAGTGGTTTGCTAAAAAAACTCCTTTTTAAACATTCCCTCTCATCTCCCACAGCTTACAATTGCCCAATACGCCTATTTCTGCACCCCGATGTCCCATACCTGCCCAATCCCGGCTCCGTGACATCACCAGTTTGCCCATTTCATTCAGGCCAGAAAAATCTATACGAAAGGAGGCAACTCTAACAGCCCCAGGGAAAAGAAACTGTAACTATTTTACTGTTTAGGATGTGTGGTGTATGTTTCTGGTATTTGGGTGTAGGACGAGGAATGTGTGTAGGCCTACTCTAATTTACATATGTAATCCTATTCCTAAAGATTTTTTTTTTTTTTAAAAAAATACAACAAATACATCTCCTTTCAATCAGATAACATTTGGTTGAGAGAAAAATTTAATTAAGGGTAAGTGCACTGTTGGTCTTACTACCCAGTCACACTGTTTACTGGGGGACTTGATTTTAAATGCACTACATACTCAGAATGCTAAGGGATAGTGTAGGAATAAGGGGCCTTGACGTAGCACGTGAGCTTACATATGTTGGCCAAAGTGTGGTACTAACACCTCATTTTTGGTGATAATTGTTTTTAAAGGCAACCCGTGTGCCGGCAATTTTTCTCTTTCTCATTGTGTACAATTATTGGCTTCAAATCGTTTATAGCAGCTGGTCAACTCCAGATTGTGGGTTAGACCGAGCACTGGCACAAAGGTGCTTCTAGCAGCTGGTCAACGCCACAGCATGGGTTAGACCTAGCGCTGGTGATTTTTTTCTGTGATTTGTGCACAAATTGCAGCCAAAAATTGCCTACAGCTGACATTGAGCCATTAAAACAAGGTATGATTTACAGGTGTATGTTAATGGGCTGGGGCTTAAGGGCTCTTATAGACGAGCGTTTTTACCTGCGCTCCCCTGCGTTCTGGTTTCATGTGTTCAGCCGCAGGGGAGCGCAAGGAGTAGATGCAATGAATTCTTTTCAATTGGGCTGTACTCACACAGATGCATATAAGCACGGATTGCAGGTAAAATGCAACATGCTGCATCCCAAACTGCGTTTGGCGCTTACATGCGTCTGTGTGAGTACAGCCCCATTGAAAAGAAATCAGTGCGTCTACTCCTGCGCTCCCCTGCGGCTGAACGAATGGAACCGGAAAGTAACTCTAACTCGTCTGTAAGAGCCCTAAAAGCTCTTAAATGCACTAAAAACTTAAATGCTAATGGCTAGTGTAGGACTTGCGTACGAGGGGCCTTGACGTGGCACATGAGCTTACATATTTGGCCAATTTGTGGTACTAACACCTCATTTTTTTGTAATACACACAATTAATATTAAAGGCAAACTGTGTGCTGGTAATTTTTCTCTCTGTACAAATATTGGCTTTTTATCGTTTATTGCAGCTGGTCAATTCCAGAGTGTGGGTTAGACTGAGCGCTGGCACAAGGGTGCTTCTAGCAGCTGTTCAACTCCATAGTGTGGGTTAGATCAAGCTCCGGCGATTTTTTTCTGTGTTTCGTATCAAAATTAGGTTCATTCAATCCCATCTATGGAAAAATATTCTCATCCCACAGAATCCACAGCAAAAAATGCATCATGAAGTCTCTGCAGAATCCTTAGTAAATTCTACTTTTATAAACTACTTTTTGGAGTACTGAGAGAACAAAATTACAGATTGATCCCTTTGACATACAAAGGATTTAACTTTCATTCAAATAATGGCAAATACCTTAACAGCTCTCCCAAATGTGTTTTTTCTTTACCTCATTATTTACATCTACCCTGGGAATGTCCTCTAATTCAACATTTTGGAAAGATATTCAAGATCATGTTCTCAATTTTCATTATCCTCTCGATTTAATCTCATGGGTATTGATAATAAAAACTGGTTTATTCTCTGTAATACGTCATTCTTGACAACATACTAAAATACCTCAAATTAACTCTAGCTGCAGCAAGAGCGGTTATTCACCTTTAAGGTAACTTTTTGTATGTTACAGAATGGCTAATTCTAAGCAACTTTTCAATTGGTCTTCATTATTTATTTTTTATAGTTTTTGAATTATTTGCCTTCTTTTTCTGACTCTTTCCAACTTTCAAATTGGGGTCACTGACTCCCATCTACAAAACAAATGTTCTGTAAGGCTATAAATGTAGTTATTGCTACTTTTTATTACTTATCTTTAAATTCAGGCTCTATACTATTCATATTCCAGTCTATTATTCAAATTAGTGCATGGTTGCTAGGGTAATTTGCATTCTAGCAACCAGATTGGTGAAATTGCAAACTGGAGAGCTGCTGAATAAAAAGTGAAATAACTCAAAAACCACAGATAATACAAAATGAAAACCAATTGCAAATTGTCTCAGAATATCCCTCTCTACATCATACTAAAAGTTATCTCAAAGGTGAACCACCCCTTTAAGTAAGACTTTATCTGTATTAAAAAAAACTTTCTACAAATATAGCTATCGCATTACAGGCCTCATAGTATACAAAACTGATTAAAATTGAAAATAGTTTTACAAAACATGGATGTTTTGTAATTTGTTATCTTAGCATTTCTTATCACGCTCCTCCCTTTCTCCTGATTTCCTGTCCTGTTAAAGCTACAGCAAGCCAGGGCAGCCGTCGGCCATCTCTTTTTTTCACTTTTTTTACCCAGAGAGCAGCAGCCACTGAGAAGGACTGGGTGTGCATCGGTGGGAGGTGCTGGTTACCAATGTCATCTAGGCACTATGCCAATTAAAATACTTAATACGGTTGTGTCCAAAACAGTTTCTGGAAATCCCCTTTTAAAACTGACCCACAGGAAGGCTCGTTCTCCTCGAGCGTAGTATTCAAACGACAAAATAAGTTGATAAGGGTTCAAACGACAAAATAAGTTGAATTAGGGAACATCTGAGAAATATAGAGAAAGGTATAGAAACCCATAGTGTATATAAACATTTTAAGGCGGTACATAGATGTAACCCCAAGGGTCTAACATATTGGGGTGTGGAGGCATTAACCAGAAAGTGGAGGGGGGAAACATTGTAGAAGATACTCTAAGATGCGAAAGCAGAAGGATATATAAAATGGGAACACTGGAACCTAAAGGTTTTTTAGGAGAAGTCTTTATCTAAACTTATGTACAATATACCTTATTGATATATACAAATTGTATAAAAAAAAAACCCTCCCTATATATATGTAACAGATACAAATATGCAAATTTTAACTAATAATGTGGAGAATTGATGGATTGAGTATAATAGATTAGGTAATTTTTAAAGGCTAATTAATCAAGTAACCCTATAAGCTAAAAAAGTTAATATAAATAATCATAATTAGTGAAAAGCCAGGTAAAAGAAATGTAAAAATCTCCTGAATTCCTGATTGTAAATTAATTCTCTTAATGGATAATACCATGAAAGAAACACTGAAGCAAGAGACGGAAGTGTATATAAAATATTTTGGTTCATACTCTTTCCATCATTTTAAACCACTTGATGCTGTGGGATCCAATGCTGGGGACATTCAAAATATGTTTTTGCTAGTGGGAAAGTATTAATAATTTGCAATGTGGTAAGCGGAGTGGATAATTAGGGTTTAGTTGCATTGGTAATGCACCGCGACTATGGAAAAGAAGTGCATGGACGCGTGACCTAGGCAACCAGGATCCGTAAAAGGAGAGAACCGAATACTTTAAGATTTGAGCCTCTGAGGAAGTCGTATATCGACGAAACGCGTCAGGTGAAGGCTGTAGACGTCATCTCCAAGCGCCAGGGAATCCATACACAGACGTGGCAACAACGATGGTCGGGGTTAACCGTGAACACTGGGGTCCTTGATATACTATGGCGAGGAAATTTTGATGACTCGATATGCCTGTATTAACTACAAATTTGTGAGTGCACAATTTTAAAGGGGACATTTCATATAATCTTCATATTCATATATAGTAATCATCCATCGCCAAAACATGTAATGATGCAGAAAAAAAAACGTTTTGAAAGCAATTTACCTGCTAAAACTGTCACTATAGCAGAGCTGCAGAGAGATCCTTACTGCTCAGAGTCTAAGCTGAAATGAGATGTGGGAGTGTCTGTTCATTCTCTCACAGGAAATGGTCACAACACTGACTGACTGGCTGAACTCTGCTGTATCAAGAAGAACCCCTCCCCTCCCAAACTACCTGTGTTTGTTGCTGCTGCACATAGCTGGCTTAGCTGCTGCCTGATCTTGCTGTTTCAGAGCTGTGGATTGTGGATCACTTACAAAGGAGTTCTTCGCCATTTGCACCATATCATCCATAGCAGATTACATTTGCCATGCAAATATTTTCCAAAAATCTACATTGTGCACACTTATTTGATGATTTACACTAATTAATAAACATTGCCAGTTTTAAGTGGGATAAAAGCTACCAAGTTATGGTAACCCCTACAAACCATATTGGAAAACATTCTGACGAATCCAAAATGGTTATGTCTTTCTACGCCAAACTACCCAAGTGCAATGCTTCCCTAAGGGCAGTAGCATTTCTGAAACTCACCAAAAAATATTGCGATTGGTCTAATTTTTTAAATAAAATATTTTTGCAAAGTACACATTCTCACAAATCCAAAATGGTTGTCTTTCTACTCCAAACTAGAGGCAGTGGTTTTTATGACATTTCGGAAAATCGCCTAAAAATATTGTAAATTGGTCTCATTTTTTTTTAAAAAAAATATTTTTGCTAAGTACAGATTCTCAAGAATCCAAATGGTTAAAAATATTGCAATTGGTCTCATTTTTTTAAAAAAAAAGTACATATTCTTACGAATCCAAAATGGTTATGTCTTTCTACTCCAAACTAACCAAGTGCAACGCTACGCTAAGCGCAGTGGTTTTTATGACATTTCTGAAACTGACCTAAAAATATTGCAATTGGTCTCATTTTTTTAAATAAAATATTTTTGCAAAGTACACATTCTCACAAATCCAAAATGGTTGTATTTCTACTCCAAACTACCCAAGTGCAATGCTCCGCTAAAGGCAGTGGTTTTAATGACAATTCGGAAAATTGCCTAAAAATATTGCAATTGGTCTCAATTTTTTTTTTTTTAAAAAAAAAATATTTTTGCAAAGTGCACATTCTGACGAATCCAAAATGGTTATGTCTTTCTACTCCAAACTACCCAATTGCAACACTACGCTAAGGGCAGCGGTTTTTACGACATTTCTGAAAATCGCCTAAAAATATTGCAATTGGTCTCATTTTTACAAAAAAATAATATTTTTGCAAAGTACACATTCTCACGAATCCAAAATGGCTATTTCTTTCTACTCCACACTACCCATGTGCAACGCTAAACTAAGGCAGCGGTTTTTATGACACTTCAGTAAATCATCTAAAAATATTGCAATTGGTCTCAATTTTTTTTAAAAAAAAATATATTTTTGCAAAGTGCACATTCTGACGAATCCAAAATGGTTATGTTTTTCTACTCCAAACTAACCAAGTGCAACGCTACGCTAAGCGCAGTGGTTTTTATGACATTTCTGAAACTGACCTAAAAATATTGCAATTGGTCTCATTTTTTTAAATAAAATATTTTTGCAAAGTACACATTCTCACAAATCCAAAATGGTTGTATTTCTACTCCAAACTACCCAAGTGCAATGCTCCGCTAAAGGCAGTGGTTTTAATGACAATTCGGAAAATTGCCTAAAAATATTGCAATTGGTCTCAATTTTTTTTTTTAAAAAAAAAAATATTTTTGCAAAGTGCACATTCTGACAAATCCAAAATGGTTATGTCTTTCTACTCCAAACTACCCAATTGCAACACTACGCTAAGGGCAGCAGTTTTTACGACATTTCTGAAAATCGCCTAAAAATATTGCAATTGGTCTCATTTTTAACAAAAAAATAATATTTTTGCAAAGTACACATTCTCACGAATACAACATGGCTATTTCTTTCTTCTCCAAAATACCCAAGTGAAACGATATGCTAAGGGCAGTGGTTTTTATGACATTTTTGACAATCACCTAAAAATATTGCAATTGGTCTCATTTTTAACAAAAAAATATTTTTGCAAAGTACACATTCTCACGAATCCAAAATGGCTATTTCTTTCTACTCCACACTACCCATGTGCAACGCTAAACTAAGGCAGCGGTTTTTATGACACTTCAGTAAATCATCTAAAAATATTGCAATTGGTCTCAATTTTTTTTTTAAAAAAAATATTTTTGCAAAGTGCACATTCTGACGAATCCAAAATGGTTATGTCTTTCTACTCCAAACTAACCAAGTGCAACGCTACGCTAAGCGCAGTGGTTTTTATGACATTTCTGAAACTGACCTAAAAATATTGCAATTGGTCTCATTTTTTTAAATAAAATATTTTTGCAAAGTACACATTCTCACAAATCCAAAATGGTTGTATTTCTACTCCAAACTACCCAAGTGCAATGCTCCGCTAAAGGCAGTGGTTTTAATGACAATTCGGAAAATTGCCTAAAAATATTGCAATTGGTCTTAATTTTTTTTTAAAAAAAAAAAAAATATTTTTGCAAAGTGCACATTCTGACGAATCCAAAATGGTTATGTCTTTCTACTCCAAACTACCCAATTGCAACACTACGCTAAGGGCAGCGGTTTTTACGACATTTCTGAAAATCGCCTAAAAATATTGCAATTGGTCTCATTTTTAACAAAAAAATAATATTTTTGCAAAGTACACATTCTCACGAATACAACATGGCTATTTCTTTCTTCTCCAAAATACCCAAGTGAAACGATATGCTAAGGGCAGTGGTTTTTATGACATTTTTGACAATCGCCTAAAAATATTGCAATTGGTCTCATTTTTAACAAAAAAAAATATTTTTGCAAAGTACACATTCTCACGAATCCAAAATGGCTATTTCTTTCTACTCCACACTACCCATGTGCAACGCTAAACTAAGGCAGCGGTTTTTATGACACTTCAGTAAATCATCTAAAAATATTGCAATTGGTCTCATTTTTTAAAAAAAATATTTTTACAAAGTACACATTCTCACGAATCCAAAATGGCTATGTCTTTCTACTCCAAACTACCCAAGTGCAATGTTATGCTAAGGGCAGTGGTTTTATGACATTTCTGAAAATTGACTAAAACTATTGCAATTGGTCGAATTTTTTTTTTTTTTTTAAAAATATTTTTGCAAAGTACACATTCTGACGAATCCAAACTGGTTGTGTCTTTCTACTCCAAACTACCCAAGTGCAACGCTACGCTAAAGGCAGCAGCTTTTATGACATTTCGGGAAATCGCCTAAAAATATTGCAATTGGTCTCATTTTTTTTTAAAAAAAATATTTTTGCAAAGTACACATTCTGACGAATCCAAAATGGTTGTGTCTTTCTACTCCAAACTACCCAAGTGCAACGCTACGCTAAAGGCAGCAGCTTTTATGACATTTCGGGAAATCGCCTAAAAATATTGCAATTGGTCTCATTTTTTTTTAAAAAAATATTTTTGCAAAGTACACATTCTGACGAATCCAAAATGGTTATGTCTTTGTGCTACAAACTACCCAATTACAACGCTAAGCTAAGGGCAGTGTTTTTTATGACATTTCTGAAAATCGACTAAAAATATTGCAATTGGTCTCATTTGTAACAAAAAAAAAAATATTTTTGCAAAGTACACATTCTCACAAATCCAAAATGGCTATGTCTTTCTTCTCCAAACTACCCAAGTGCAATGCTACACTAAGCCAGCGGTTTTTATGACATTTCAGTAAATCACCTAAAAATATTGCAATTGGTCTCATTTATTAAAAAAATCGACAGCTGCTGTTGTGGAATTGTGCAACAGGATACGGAAGTGCAGGCACACTAATATGATTGGGTGCAGGGAGTTGACTTCTTGATGCTGCTGGTTGCAGGGAGTTGTTGCATAAAATATTGTGTTGAATGCTGTTTAGCGCCTTAGCGGTATATTGTTATTGCTGCTAAAGTTATTGCTAACCACAATACTATCTAAAAAAATCAGTGACAAACCATTTAAGTTTTAAAAACGTTATTTGTTTTATTTTGCATATATCATTGGTGGACAGTGCAGGATCGCCGAGATTAGTGCAGGCAAAGGAGGCAGGAGCTTGAACAGTGCGCACTCTGCGCTCGTGATTGAGAAGCTGGGCGCGGAATAGTACAGCAGCAACTGAGAAGGACACGTCTTGAAGGACCCCAGCGTGATGGCGCCAAAATGACGTCATCGAATTGCGCCGCCCCCGTCTTCACACCCTCTCCTCAGTGGCTGCAGCATGCTAGGGGAGGAAAGAGAGAGACACGGCCCCAAAATGACATCACTGGATTATGCAGCCAAGTCTTCACGCCCTCTTCTTCTCAGTGGCTGCGGCTCGCTGGAGAAGGAGAGAGAGAGCCGACGGTCGCTAGCAGATTATAGTCAGACCCAGCAGAGGAAGTTGGCAAGAGGGGAGGGGCGACACACAGTTAGAAGCGCTCGCAAATAAACTGGATTGGGAAGGTATATAAACAACCACATTTTCTTCTATTTTATACAATTTGGAATGTATTTATTGCAAGTAATAAATAATGGTATATGTGCCCTTTAAGTATTTTTATCAGTAATAAAACGTTTTTACACTATTACTGCTCCACATCTTTTTACAGCAAGGAATTCTATTTGGAAGCTACACCTCGTGATTTGGAGTTATATGATGATTATATTTTTAAACATTTGTGAGTACCCACCTATTACTGAACACGTGGTGTGTAAAGATTAAAATAGGCCCACATTTAAGATTAGTGTCTTTGAGGTAGAGGTGTTGAACTACAACACTCACAATGAAATACTACACTATAAGATCTCTCTATGCCATATTCTCTTCTCTCCTAGCTATTTTTAGCGCTGACCCTCATCAAATTACTATGTCAATCAAGCTTGTGTCCTTCTCAGGGCTGCTTGCGCTTGTCCCCGCCCACTCGCCCAGCTTCGGGCAGGCACCCTTGCACACAGACTCAGTGAACCTTCAGACTGAACAACGGAGCTCAGGAGCTGGTCGGAGACCAGCGACTCATCACCCCTCCCTCTCTTCCCCCTCGACAATGTGTTTTCCACACTACACAATAGTGATGTGCGGGCCGACCCGATACCCGCGGGACAGGCGGGTTTGGGTCGACCTCGCACTGCTCCTCGCGGGTGGCGGGCGGGTGCGGGTTGAGCTCTTCTCCTGGTCTCCCCGCCTGCCACGTTCAAATGCCGGCATCCGACTTCCGGGTTTTATAGTCTTGCATCTGCTCGCCCCGCCCCTTTTGTGACATTGTTGTGACGTCATCTGCGGGGCGGCGCGGGTCCTAAAAAGAACCCCAGAAGCACGGGTGGGCGCGGGCTGCAGCAGGGCGGGTTAGAGTCGGTGCGGGTCAGGAAAACCCTGACCCGCACATCACAACTACACAAGCACAGGGCATTGAACAATTAGGTTGTGAGGGGAGCAGAATGGAGCACTGACACGCAGGCAAGTGAGGAGCTAGGAGAAGAAGTGATCCACTGATTTAAAGCAGTTGTATCCCAGCAGTGACAGATTTAGCCTGCTTAAAGCTGAAACTGTTTAGATTTAACTCCACTCGTCACCCACCCCGATCCTCCCCCCTCCCCAATGAATTTCCCTGCACTACACAACGAGGGTCGCAAGGGGCAGCAGTGATGATCAGATAGAGGGAGAACGCTTGCTTTACAAACGGCTTCAGCATAAATCTGTGCACGTAAGGGGAGGGCGGCTGGAAGACTTCCAAGCTGCATATAACTAGCATGAAGCGGCCTTGGTCTTAGTAAAATGGGAAAAATCCATCTATTATGTTTCTAGAAAGTGGTAGAAAGGGTTTTACCCCCCCCACACACACACCCCAGGTGTCCAAAATGTGCAGCCTTAAGTTCCTAAACTACATCTCCCAGGTAGCAGGGATATGGCAGAGAGATGGACATAGGACAGTTATGTGCAGACTGGGAACAGACACACAGGCAGGGAGATGGGAGGAGTTTTCCAAGCTACAGCAGAGTTCGGCCTGTCAGTCAGTGATGTGACCATTTCCTGTGAGAGAATGAACAGACACTCCCACCTCTCATTGCAGCTCTGATATAATGACACTTTTAGCAGGTAAAATGCATTAAAAACTTTTTTTTTCCTGCATCACTACATTGTTTGAGGAAAGATTAATCATATATCTGAATATGAAGGTTATGTAAAATATCCCCTTTAATCTTATCAGAATCTAGCCAGTTAATATGTAATATATCCTGCACAAGAAACTTTTATTTGGATGTTTAAATTCAGTCATATTCCAGTTATATTCTTCTATACCATGGCACATATACTGTTTATTTAAAGGGGTGGTTCACCTTTAAATGAACTTGTAGTATATTATAGAATGACTAATTCTAAGCAACTTTTGACATGGTCTTCATTATTTATAATCTTTGAATTATTTGCCTTCTTTTCCTGATGCTTTCCAGCTTTCAAATGGGGGTCACTGACCCCCATTCAAAAACCACAAAAAATGAAAACCAATTGCAAATTGTCTCAGAATATCACCCGTACATCATACTATGGGGCAAATTTACTAAAGGGCGAAGTGACTAATGCGGGCAAAAATTCGCTAGCGTGACGTCATTTTGGTACTTCGCCGATTTACTAACTTCGTAACTGGCGTAACTTCGCTAGCAAAGGAGATAGACTCTAGCGGTACTTCGCTCCCTAATGCCTGGCGAATTTGCGCTCTGGCGAATGGACGTAACTACGCAAATTCACTAAAATGAGGATTTTACTGAACGTTCTCTCTTGCGCCAGACTTGCCTTCGCCACCTCAGACCAGGCGAAGTGCAATAGAGTAAATAGGAGTTCTTCAAAAAATAGTTGAACATTTTTTAATTTAATTTAAAGGGATACTGTCATGGGTAGGTATGGGCAAATTTTTTCGCCTCGTTTCGCCGAAAAAATGACGCCCATAGACTTGTATGGCGGCGTGCGTTAAAAAAAAAAAAGACGCGCGTCAAAACAATTTCGCCGCGCGACAAATTTTTTTTGACGCCCATAGACTTTTAATGGGCGTCTGCTTTATTTCGCCGGCGGCGAATTTTTGGCGAAGCGAAACGGGTCAAATTCACCCATCCCTAGTCATGGGAAAAAATTTTTTTTTCAAAATGAATCAGTTAATAGTGCTGCTTCAGCAGAATTCTGCGCTGAAATCCATTTCTCAAAAGAGCAAACAGATTATTTTACATTCAATTTTGAAATCTGACATGGGGCTAGACATATTGTCAATTTCCCAGCTGCCCCAAGTCATGTGACTTGTGCTCTGATAAACTTCAATCACTCTTTACTGCTGTACTGCAAGTTAGAGTGATATCTACCCCCTCCCTTTTTCCCCCCAGCAGCCAAACAAAAAAACAATGGGAAGGTAACCAGATAGCAGCTCCCTAACACAAGATAACAGCTGCCTGGTAGATCTAAGAACAGCACTCAATAGTAAAAACCCATGTCCCACTGAGACACATTCAGTTACATTGAGAAGAAAAAACAGCAGCCTGCCAGAAAGCATTTCTCTACTAAAGTGCAGGCACAAGTCACATGACTGGGGGCAGCTGGGAAATTGACAAAATGTCTAGCCCCATGTCAGATTTCAAAATTGAATATAAAAAAATCAGTTTGCTCTTTTGAGAAATGGATTTCAGTGCAGAATTCTGCTGGAGTAGCACTATTAACTAATGTGTTTTGAAAAAAACATGTTTTCCGATGACAGGATCCCTTTAAGTCCCAAAAAACGCTGGCGACTTTTACTTTTTCAGGGTGATAGGCTGAAAAAGAGCTTGAATTTTTTTGGGGATAACCGGGACATAAACTATAAACTGGGCTCATGTGTAGGGCAATATAACAATAACTTCAATTTTAGTGAATTAGCATTGTCCTGGCAAATCTACGCCTGGTGAAGTGTTGCGGTGTGAGCGAAGCCGTCGCTGGCGAATATTCGGAGGTTAGTGAATTTGCCCCTAAAAGTTAATTTAAAGGTAAACAACCCCTTTAAGTGCCACTACACTTTATATTGGGATATTTATACGTTTTCACTTCTTGATCATTGTACAGTGTGGCTGTTATTTACATGTAGTTATGTATTAGGGTATAGGTTGCTATAAAGCGCAATACCCAGGTTTATTCTCGTCCAACATGTCTAATAAAACTCTTCTGTCATTAGGAGCACGTGTTGCCTGATGCAGCAGGGCCAATGGCCGCTATAAATCAGACTAATGGAACTGCGTGACGTGTGGGTGGCTTCTGCTTATTCTTGGGCCCTCCCAGTTACCACACAACAGCATTATGTGTAAACAGCCTCCAATAACCCCCTAATATTAACCCTTTAAGTGCCACAGAACGTAGAATCTACGTTCTGTGGAAAAGTAACTTGAAATGCCACAGAACGTAGATTCTACGTTCTGCAGCACTTCCGGGTTCTGGAGCGGAGGAGCGGCTGTTAGAGCCGCTCGCTCCGTTCCGCATCGATCCCCTGCCCCTAGGCAACGAGCAGAGCAGGGGATCGAGTGGCCCCTGGGGCGCGATCGCCCAGGGGCCCAAAAACAGCAGCAGGCACGTGTAACTTACGTGTCCTGCTGCTGCAGCCTACACCGCGCTGGATATCTCCGCCCCCACAGCACAGGCACACAGAGGACGTCGCAGATCTCTTCCTGAGGCCCTTCCAGATCGCCTGCAACAGTCTCCAGCGATTTTTTCAGGTTAGTGCAACAATTACACACACAAACACACCAACACACACTTATTACAGTAATACACACTTAGATTCACACTTACACACACTTACACATACATTTTTGGGGATTGGGGGGGTCACTTACACTCACTGCACTTACACACATGTGCACACGCACACACGCGCACATAACATGTAATTTACCATTTGTACACACGCACACGCACATACATGGCATTGTGGCTTTTTTTTTTTTTTTTCTCTATCGCATCGTTTCTTTTTTTGGCTGAAAAAAATGTTTTATTGCCATTACGAATAGCGTATTCGCTAACCGTACTGTGCAATATCTTTTTTATGTTATTTCGGTGATTATATTGCAATTTTGGGTATTTTGGTGCATTTTTTAGCATTTTTATTGAATTTTTAGCCATTTTATTGCATTTTCAGCTCTGCGTATGTTGTGTTCACTTGTTTCTAGCCATATAACCTGTTTGGCCCAGCTAAAATATTCAAACTGTGATTCTGACGGCCGATAACACGAGTCTGGAAAAAAAAACATTGATTTTTGTGGTTTTATTGGATTTTTTTGCATTTCACTCTTTACTGCCTTATTTTGTTTTGCCTTGTAAATTTTATTTACTATATATCCATTTGGGGGTCTCTGTGCACCACATAGTTTGGTATATCTATGCATATTGGGCATCAAAGTGTTCAGTAGACCCCTGGCGTTCATATTTAGGATGTTTTATGCTGATACGTTACGAAATGTGGGGCATATAATGGGGTAAAATTCAAGCTTTGTGACGATTTTCAGAAATTTCATAAAAACCGTTATGTTCAGCATTGCTTTGCAGTTTGGCAGTTACAGTAGAAACATTTATTTACCCATATTGTATTCGTCAGAATGTGTACTTTCTGAAAATATATGGTTTTCTGGGTCTCTGTACTGTTAGGGGGTCTAATGTCGCATAATACACACACCAGGTGCTCATATTGCAGCAGCCAGCGCGTCAGCCGTGAAAATGTATATACACTATTGTCATTTGGGGGTCTCTGTGTGCCACATAGTTTGGTATATCTATGCATATTGGGCATCAAAGTGTTCAGTAGACCCCTGGCGTTCATATTTAGGATGTTTTATGCTGATAAGTTACGAAATGTGTGGCATATAATGGGGTAGAATTCAAGCTTTGTGACGATTTTCAGAAATTTGATAAAAACCGTTATGTTCAGCATTGCTTTGCAGTTTGGCAGTTTGCAGTAGAAACACTTATTTACCCATATTGGATTCGTCAGAATGTGTACTTTCTGAAAATATATGGTTTTCTGGGGTCTCTGTACTGTTAGGGGGTCTAATGTTGCATAATACACACACCAGGTGCTTATATTGCAGCAGCCAGCGCGTCAGCCGTGAAAATGTATATACACTATTGTCATTTGGGGGTCTCTGTACGCCACATAGTTTGCTATATCTATGCATACTGGGCATCAAAGTGTTCAGTAGACCCCTGGCGTTCATATTTAGGATGTTTATGCTGATACGTTACGAAATGTGTGGCATATAATGGGGTAGAATTCAAGCTTTGTGACGATTTTCAGAAATTTGATAAAAAACCGTTATGTTCAGCATTGCTTTGCAGTTTGGCAGTTTGCAGTAGAAACACTTATTTACCCATATTGGATTCGTCAGAATGTGTACTTTCCGAAAATATATGGTTTTCTGGGGTCTCTGTACTGTTAGGGGGTCTAATGTTGCATAATACACACTCCAGGTGCTCATATTGCAGCAGCCAGAGCGTCAGCCGTGAAAATGTATATACACTATTGTCATTTGGGGGTCTCTGTGCGCCACATAGTTTGGTATATCTATGCATATTGGGCATCAAAGTGTTCAGTAGACCCCTGGCGTTCATATTTAGGATGTTTTATGCTGATAAGTTACGAAATGTGGGGCATATAATGGGGTAAAATTCAAGCTTTGTGACGATTTTCAGAAATTTGATAAAAACCGTTACGTTCAGCATTGCTTTGCAGTTTGGCAGTTTGCAGTAGAAACACTTATTTACCCATATTGGATTCGTCAGAATGTGTACTTTCTGAAAATATATGGTTTTCTGGGTCTCTGTACTGTTAGGGGGTCTAATGTCGCATAATACACACTCCAGGTGCTCATATTGCAGCAGCCAGAGCGTCAGCCGTGAAAATGTATATACACTATTGTCATTTGGGGGTCTCTGTGCGCCACATAGTTTGGTATATCTATGCATATTGGGCATCAAAGTGTTCAGTAGACCCCTGGCGTTCATATTTAGGATGTTTTATGCTGATAAGTTACGAAATGTGGGCATATAATGGGGTAAAATTCAAGCTTTGTGACGATTTTCAGAAATTTGATAAAAACCGTTACGTTCAGCATTGCTTTGCAGTTTGGCAGTTTGCAGTAGAAACACTTATTTACCCATATTGGATTCGTCAGAATGTGTACTTTCTGAAAATATATGGTTTTCTGGGGTCTCTGTACTGTTAGGGGGTCTAATGTCGCATAATACACACTCCAGGTGCTCATATTGCAGCAGCCAGAGCGTCAGCCGTGAAAATGTATATACACTATTGTCATTTGGGGTCTCTGTGCGCCACATAGTTTGGTATATCTATGCATATTGGGCATCAAAGTGTTCAGTAGACCCCTGGCGTTCATATTTAGGATGTTTTATGCTGATAAGTTACGAAATGTGGGGCATATAATGGGGTAAAATTCAAGCTTTGTGACGATTTTCAGAAATTTGATAAAAACCGTTATGTTCAGCATTGCTTTGCAGTTTGGCAGTTTGCAGTAGAAACACTTATTTACCCATATTGGATTCGTCAGAATGTGTACTTTCTGAAAATATATGGTTTTCTGGGTCTCTGTACTGTTAGGGGGTCTAATGTTGCATAATACACACACCAGGTGCTTATATTGCAGCAGCCAGCGCGTCAGCCGTGAAAATGTATATACACTATTGTCATTTGGGGTCTCTGTATGCCACATAGTTTGGTATATCTATGCATACTGGGCATCAAAGTGTTCAGTAGACCCCTGGCGTTCATATTTAGGATGTTTTATGCTGATACGTTACGAAATGTGTGGCATATAATGGGGTAGAATTCAAGCTTTGTGACGATTTTCAGAAATTTGATAAAAACCGTTATGTTCAGCATTGCTTTGCAGTTTGGCAGTTTGCAGTAGAAACACTTATTTACCCATATCGGATTCGTCAGAATGTGTACTTTCTGAAAATATATGGTTTTCTGGGGTCTCTGTACTATTAGGGGGTCTAATGTTGCATAATACACACACCAGGTGCTTATATTGCAGCAGCCAGCGCGTCAGCCGGTGAAAATGTATATACACTATTGTCATTTAGGGGTCTCTGTACGCCACATCGTTTGGTATATCTATGCACATTGGGTATCAAACTGTTTAGTAGACCCATATGTTTATATTTAGGATGCTTTATGCTGGTAATGATACATGGACAATACGATGCTGGAAAGTTGAAGCTTTGAGGCAATTTCCAGATATTTCACCAAAACCGACAACTTTGGGAAAGCCTTGCGACTCAGTAGTTTGGAGCAATAAGGCATGGGTACCCATTTTAGATTCTGTAGAATGTGTACTTTCCAAAAATGTATGGGTTTGGGGGGTAAACATATATTTCTGTGTTTTTACCCCCCAAAAATGCAGTCAATGTGTTGATTTTCATTAGCTGAAGTTACCCACGGGACTGTTTGTATGCACTAACTTCATTTTGGGGCCTCTAAATGCCAGATACTTTGGTAAACCTATGAACAATGGCCACCAAACTGTTCGGAGGAACCCTGGCAATCATATTTAGGGTGCTTTTTCTTGGTGCATAACGATACATGGGTGATATGGTGCTGAGAAGTTGAAGCTTTGAGGAAATTTCAGATATTTCATCAAAACCGACAATTGTGGGAAAGCCTTGCGACTCAGTAGTTTGGAGCAGAAAGGCATGGGTACCCATTTTAGATTTGGTAGAATGTGTACTTTCCAAAAATATATGGGTTTTGGGGGTAAACATATATTTCTGTTTTTTTACCCCACAAAAATGCAGTCAATTTGTTGATCTTTCATTAGCTGAAGTTACCCACGGACTGTTTGTATGCGCTAACTTCATTTTTGGGGCCTCTAAATGCCAGATACTTTGGTAAACTTATGAACAATGGCCACCAAAATGTTCAGAGGAACCCTGGCAATCATATTTAGGGTGCTTTTTTCTTAGTACGTAATGACACATGGGTGATATGGTGCTGGGAAGTTGAAGCTTTGAGGCAATTTTCAGATATCTCACCAAAACCGACAATTGTGGGAAAGCCTTGTGACTCAGTAGTTTGGAGCAGAAAGGCATGGGTACCCATTTTAGATTCTGTAGAATGTGTACTTTCCAAAAATATATGGGTTTTGGGGGGTAAAACATATATTTTCTGTTTTTTACCCCCACAAAAAATGCAGTCAATTTGTTGATCTTTCATTAGCTGAAGTTACCCACGGGACTGTTTGTATGCGCTAACTTCATTTTGGGGCCTCTAAATGCCAGATACTTTGGTAAACTTATGAACAATGGCCACCAAAATGTTCAGAGGAACCCTGGCAATCATATTTAGGGTGCTTTTTCTTAGTACGTAATGACACATGGGTGATATGGTGCTGGGAAGTTGAAGCTTTGAGGCAATTTTCAGATATCTCACCAAAACCGACAATTGTGGGAAAGCCTTGCGACTCAGTAGTTTGGAGCAGAAAGGCATGGGTACCCATTTTAGATTCTGTAGAATGTGTACTTTCCAAAAATATATGGGTTTTGGGGGTAAACATATATTTCTGTGTTTTTACCCACAAAAATGCAGTCAATGTGTTGATTTTTCATTAGCTGAAGTTACCCACGGGACTGTTTGTATGCGCTAACTTCATTTTGGGGCCTCTAAATGCCAGATACTTTGGTAAACTTATGAACAATGGCCACCAAAATGTTCAGAGGAACCCTGGCAATCATATTTAGGGGGCTTTTTCTTAGTACGTAATGACACATGGGTGATATGGTGCTGGAAGTTGAAGCTTTGAAGCAATTTTCAGATATTTCACCAAAACCGACAAATTTGGGAAAGCCTTGCGACTCAGTAGTTTGGAGCAATAAGGCATGGGTACCCATTTTAGATTCTGTAGAATGTTGTACTTTCCAAAAATGTATGGGTTTGGGGGTAAACATATATTTCTGTGTTTTTACCCCACAAAAATGCAGTCAATGTGTTGATTTTTCATTAGCTGAAGTTACCCACGGGACTGTTTGTTATGCGCTAACTTCATTTTGGGGCCTCTAAATGCCAGATACTTTGGTAAGCCTTATGAACAATGGCCACCAAACTGTTCGGAGGAACCCTGGCAATCATATTTAGGGTGCTTTTTCTTGTGCATAACGATACATGGGTGATATGGTGCTGAGAAGTTGAAGCTTTGAGGCAATTTTCAGATATTTCACCAAAACCGACAATTTGGGAAAGCCTTGCGACTCAGTAGTTTGGAGCAGAAAGGCATGGGTACCCATTTAGATTCTGTAGAATGTGTACTTTCCAAAAATATATGGGTTTGGGGGTAAACATATATTTCTGTGTTTTTACCCCACAAAAATGCAGTCAATGTGTTGATTTTTCATTAGCTGAAGTTACCCACGGACTGTTTATATGCGCTAACATCATTTTGGGGCCTCTAAATGCCAGATACTTTGGTAAACTTATGAACAATGGCCACCAAAATGTTCAGAGGAACCCTGGCAATCATATTTAGGGTGCTTTTTCTTAGTACGTAATGACACATGGGTGATATGGTGCTGGGAAGTTGAAGCTTTGAGGCAATTTTCAGATATTTCACCAAAACCGACAACTTTGGGAAAGCCTTGCGACTCAGTAGTTTGGAGCAGAAAGGCATGGGTACCCATTTTAGATTCAGTAGAATGTGTACTTTCCAAAAATATATGGGTTTGGGGGGTAAACATATATTTCTGTGTTTTTACCCCACAAAAATGCAGTCAATGTGTTGATTTTTCATTAGATGAAGTTACCCACAGGACTATTTGTATGCGCTAACTTCATTTTGAGGCCTCTAAATGCCAGATACTTTGGTAAACCTATGAACAATGGCCACCAAACTGTTTGGAGGAACCCTGGCAATCATATTTAGGGTGCTTTTTCTTGGTGCGTAATGATACATGGGTGATATGGTGCTGGGAAGTTGAAGCTTTGAGGCAATTTTCAGATATTTCACCAAAACCGACAATTGTGGGAAAGCCTTGCGACTCAGTAGTTTGGAGCAGAAAGGCATGGGTACCCATTTTAGATTCGGTTAGAATGTGTACTTTCCAAAAATATATGGGTTTTGGGGGGTAAACATATATTTCTGTGTTTTTACCCCACAAAATGCAGTCAATGTGTTGATCTTTCATTAGCTGAAGTTACCCACGGACTGCTTGTATGCGCTAACTTCATTTTGGGGCCTCTAAATGCCAGATACTTTGGTAAACTTATGAAACAATGACCACCAAAATGTTCAGAGGAACCCTGGCAATCATATTTTAGGGTGCTTTTTCTTAGTACATAATGATACATGGGCGATATGGTGCTGGGAAGTTGAAGCTTTGAGGAAATTTTCAGATATTTCACCAAAACCGACAATTGTGGGAAAGCCTTGCGACTCAGTAGTTGGAGCAGAAAGACATGGGTACCCATTTTAGATTCAGTAGAATGTGTACTTTCCAAAAATATATGGGTTTGGGGGTAAACATATATTTCTGTGTTTTTACCCACAAAAAAATGCAGTCAATGTGTTGATTTCTCAGTAGCTGAAGTAAAGTCCTGAACAATTTGGATGTGCTAACTTCATATTGGTGTCTCTAAATGCCAGATACTTTGGTAAACCTATGCATAATGGGTATCAAATTGTTCAGTGGACCCCTGGCAATCATATTTCAGGTGCTTTTTCTTGGTACCTAATATAGTTTGGGATATGCGGAGCAGCAAAATAAAACCTTTGAAATGATTTTTCAGAATTTTGAATTTTTTGTTGAAAAACCGCTATGTTCAGACAAGCTTTTATGTTTGGTAGTTGGGAGTAGAGAGACATAGTTACCCATTTTGTAATCGGCAGAATGTGTACTTTTCAAAATGTATGGTTTTCTGGGTAAACCTACGGTTTCAGGATTTTTTTTGCCTTGGAATCTAAAGCATTGCCGTTTTCTGCCTTAGTGCTTTCAAAATTCGGTAATATACTGCCGGGAGTTTTTGCTGTACAGAAATCCTAAATCTCCCTAAAACTATACATATCTGGTATTGGCACGTTCGAGAGACATAAGGCTTTCCAAATCAGTTGGATTTTCATCCGTAAAATGAAATATTTTTCTGGTATAAATTGATATAAGATGAAAAATGGTAATTTTTCATTTTTTTTTGGTATTTAGCACTATAAATTTTTTTGCACAGGTGGAAATACATGAAAACTCAGGCAGATTTAGAAAGCTCAGTTTCTACCGAAAAAAACAATGTATAGTTTTCCTAGGTAAACTATAGGTTTCCCCTCAGAAAATGCCCCTAAAGTGAGAGAGCACAAAATGTTTCAAAAACGGCTGGCATTTCGCGTAACCAAAATGTGAAATTCTGCTGGCACTTAAAGGGTTAAGGACACACACCTTACACAGACCAGCAAGTATGTAACAGGTTCGCAGCCGCAAGGGAAGACTGAATAAAATCCTGCCCCAAAGAAAAATCCGAAGGCTACTCAGCGTAAACAACTTCTAAGTGGAGCACTGTCATGGCGTACGGCTCCAGCCAATCCCCGCGTGAACACCATTTGACGAAGCTGCCGAATGTCAAGTGACGGAGACGTTCATGACGTCACCCACGGCGTCTTATCTACTGGGAACTAGCAGCTACCATGCCTGCTCTTGTTGTTATAGGAGATTGCGGCCTCGGTTAGTGTGCGGGTAACGAGCCATTCGGGGGAGGGAAGGGGGCTATCGGGAGGTGAGCAAGGGTGGGCCTCGCTAAAAGATGGCAGCTCAAGTTCCCGAGAAAAACACCAGCAAGAAGAAAACCGAAAAGAAATTTGCGGCCAGGGAAGAGGCTAAACTGCTGGCGAGTTTTATGGGAGTGATGAATGTCATGCGCGAACAGGTAACGCGGCCCCCCTGCATTCGTCCCATTTCCTGCCGGTGGGCACTGCTGTGAGTGTGAAGGATGCCCAGACTCCCATTCTCCCCATACTGTCACACTGTCCATCTAATTCTCCCCATACTGTCACTCTCTCCATCTAATTCTGCCCATACTGTCACACTCTCAATCTAATTCTCCCCATACTGTCACACTCTCCATCTAATTATGCCCATACTGTCACACTCTCCATCTAATTCTCCCCATACTGTCACACTGTCCATCTAATTCTCCCCATACTGTCACTCTCTCCATTTAATTCTGCCCATACTGTCACACTCTCCATCTAATTCTCCCCATACTGTCACTCTCCATCTAATTATGCCCATACTGTCACACTCTCCATCTAATTCTCCCCATACTGTCACACTCTCCATCTAATTCTCCCCCAGGTCTGGACTGGAAGTCAAAATAGGCCCTGGCATTCCAAGTACACTGAGGCCCAAATAGTCCTCCACCAGCCCACTAAATAGTGACTGTCTATGGGGACCTTACAGCAGCCCCTCTGGCATTTGCCAGAACTCACAGATTGCCAGTCCGGGCCTGTTCTCCCCATACTGTCACACTGTCCATCTAATTCTCCCCATACTGTCACACTCTCCATCTAATTCTCCCCATACTGTCACACTCTCCATCTAATTCTGCGCATACTGTCACACTCTCCATCTAATTCTCCCCATACTGTCACACTCTCCATCTAATTCTCCCCATACTGTCACACTCTCCATCTAATTCTCCCCATACTGTCACACTCTCCATCTAATTCTGCGCATACTGTCACACTCACCATCTAATTCTCCCCATACTGTCACACTCTCCATCTAATTCTCCCCATACTGTCACACTCACCATCTAATTCTCCCAATACTGTCACACTCACTATCTAATTCTCCCCATACTGTCACACTCTCCATCTAATTCTCCCCATACTGTCACACTCACCATCTAATTCTGCCCATACTGTCACACTCACCATCTAATTCTGCCCATACTGTCACACTCACCATCTAATTCTGCCCATACTGTCACACTCACCATCTAATTCTCCCCATACTGTCACACTCACCATCTAATTCTCCCCATACTGTCACACTCACCATCTAATTCTCCCCATACTGTCACACTCTCCATCTTATTCTCCCCATACTGTCTCACTCTCCATCTAATTCTGTGCATACTGTCACACTCTCCATCTAATTCTCCCCATACTGTCACACTCACCATCTAATTCTGCCCATACTGTCACACTCTCCATCTAATTCTCCCCATAATGTCACACTCTCCATCTAATTCTCCCCATAATGTCACACTCTCCATCTAATTCTCCCCATACTGTCACACTCTCCATCTAATTCTCCCCATACTGTCACACTCTCCATCTAATTCTCCCCATACTGTCACACTCACCATCTAATTCTCCCCATACTGTCACACTCACCATCTAATTCTCCCCATACTGTCACACTCTCCATCTAATTCTCCCCATACTGTCACACTCTCCATCTAATTCTGCGCATACTGTCACACTCACCATCTAATTCTGCCCATACTGTCACACTCTCCATCTAATTCTGCCCATACTGTCACACTCACCATCTAATTCTCCCCATACTGTCACACTCTCCATCTAATTCTCCCCATACTGTCACACTCTCCATCTAATTCTGCGCATACTGTCACACTCACCATCTAATTCTCCCCATACCGTCACACTCTCCATCTAATTCTCCCCATACTGTCACACTCACCATCTAATTCTCCCCATACTGTCACACTCTCCATCTAATTCTCCCCATACTGTCACACTCTGCATCTACTGTAATTCCCCCCATACTGTCACACACACCATCTAATTCTCCCCATACTGTCACACACACCATCTAATTCTCCCCATACTGTCACACTCTCAATCTAATTCTCCCCATACTGTCACACTCACCATGTAATTCTCCCCATACTGTCACACTCACCATGTAATTCTCCCCATACTGTCACACTCTCCATGTAATTCTCCCCATACTGTCACACTCTCCATCTAATTCTCCCCATACTGTCACTCTCTCCATCTAATTCTGCCCATACTGTCACTCTCCATCTAATTCTCCCCATACTGTCACACTCTCCATCTAATTCTGCCCATACTGTCACACTCTCCATCTAATTCTCCCCATACTGTCACACTCTCCATCTAATTCTCCCCATACTGTCACACTCACCATCTAATTCTCCCCATACTGTCACACTCACCATCTAATTCTCCCCATACTGTCACACTCTCCATCTAATTCTCCCCATACTGTCACACTCTCCATCTAATTCTGCGCATACTGTCACACTCACCATCTAATTCTGCCCATACTGTCACACTCACCATCTAATTCTCCCCATACTGTCACACTCAACATCTAATTCTCCCCATACTGTCACACTCACCATCTAATTCTCCCCATACTGTCACACTCACCATCTAATTCTCCCCATACTGTCACACTCACCATATAATTCTCCCCATACTGTCACACTCACCATCTAATTCTCCCCATACTGTCACACTCACCATCTAATTCTCCCCATACTGCCACTCACCATCTAATTCTCCCCATACTGCCACTCACCATCTAATTCTCCCCATACTGTCACACTCACCATCTAATTCTCCCCATACTGTCACACTCACCATCTAATTCTCCCCATACTGTCACACTCACCATCTAATTCTCCCCATACTGTCACACTCACCATCTAATTCTCCCCATACTGTCACACTCACCATCTAATTCTCCCCATACTGTCACACTCACCATCTAATTCTCCCCATACTGTCACACCCACCATCTAATTCTCCCCATACTGTCACACCCACCATCTAATTCTCCCCACACTGTCACACTCACCATCTAATTCTCCCCATACTCTCTCTCTCCATCTAATTCTCCCCATACTCTCACTCTCTATCTAATTCTCCCCATACTGTCACACTCTCCATCTAATTCTCCCAATAATGTCACACTCACCATCTAATTCTCCCAATAATGTCACACTCACCATCTAATTCTCCCCATAATGTCACACTCACCATGTAATTCTCCCCATACTGTCACACTCTCCATCTAATTCTCCCCATACTGTCACACTCACCATCTAATTCTCCCCATACTGTCTGTCACACTCACCATCTAATTCTCCCCATACTGTCACTCTTCATCTAATTCTCCCCAAACTGTCACTCTCCATCTAATTCTCCCCATACTGTCACACTCTCCATCTAATTCTCCCCATACTGTCACACTCTCCATCTTATTCTCCCCATACTGTCACACTCTCCATCTTATTCTCCCCATACTGTCACACTCTCCATCTTATTCTCCCCATACTGTCACACTCTCCATCTAATTCTCCCCATACTGTCACACTCTCCATCTAATTCTCCCCATACTGATACTCGCCATCTAATTCTCCCCATACTGTCACACTCTCCATCTCATTCTCCCCATACTGTCACACTCTCCATCTAATTCTCCCCAAACTGTCACACTCTCCATCTAATTCTCCCCATACTCTTACACTCACCATCTAATTCTCCCCATACTGTCTGTCACACTCTCCATCTTATTCTCCCCATACTGTCACATTCTCCATCTAATTCTCCCCATACTGTCACACTCTCCATCTAATTCTCCCCATACTGTCACACTCTCCATCTAATTCTCCCCATACTGTCACACTCTCCATCTTATTCTCCCCATACTGTCACACTCTCCATCTAATTCTCCCCATACTGTCACACTCTCCATCTTATTCTCCCCATACTGTCACACTCTCCATCTTATTCTGCCCATACTGTCACACTCTCCATCTAATTCTCCCCATACTGTCACACTCTCCATCTAATTCTCCCCATACTGTCACACTCTCCATCTTATTCTCCCCATACTGTCACACTCTCCATCTTATTCTCCCCATACTGTCACACTCTCCATCTTATTCTCCCCATACTTTCACGCTCACCATCTAATTCACCCCATACTGTCACGCTCACCATCTAATTCTGCCCATAGTGAAGGATTCGAAGTAAAAAAAAATTCGAAGTTTTTTTTTGGATACTTCGACCATCGAATAGGCTACTTCGACTACGACTTCGAATCGAACTAAAAATCGTTCGACTATTTGACCTATCGATAGTCTAAGTACTGTCTCTTTAAAAAAAACTTTCACTACCTACTTCGGCACTTTAAACCTACCGAGCTACAATGTTAGCCTATGGGGACCTTCCCCATAAGCTTTCTAAGCTTTTTTTGATCTTTCGATCCGAAGGATTTAATTGTTCGACAAACGATTTTTCCTTCGATCAAAGTATTTGCAGTAAATCCTTCGACTTCGATAGTCGAAGGATTTTACTTCGATGGTCAAATATCGAGGGTTAATTAACCCTCGATATTCGACTCTTAGTAAATGTGCCCCTTACTGTTCAGACAGTAAGGTTCATACAAAAAACCAAGCATTGTGCCAGAAACTGCCTTTCTAAAATCTGGACTTATGGTAAATGCTTGGTGTATTTCCAGATTTAGCCACATTAATGATCCTGATAGCCTTTACCTTGAGAGAATGATCAGGATTACTGTAGGTTTATTCATATCTGTAATTTGGATTTTCCCCCCTCCAAATAGTATTACAGCATGGGTGCAGACAGGCGGGATGGGCTAGAGAGATGTGAATACAAACTGCCCTCTCTCCTAGGCATCCCTTAGTTGCAGATTCAGTTTTACACCATTATATATGCACTTTCATTGCTGTTGCACTGCCGATCCTTTACCAAGTCACTGCATGGATGCAACTGTGCAAAATGTCACTGAAAAGTAGTATAAGTGTACCCAATTACAATGTGGTAGTGCTCCCATAGAAAGCAATGAATGTTGTACATGTAGCTAACACCACCCTGAACCAGACTATAACTGCTGGAAATTACTTCCAGATGCTTCCTTTTGTGACTCCAGCCTGGCATTGCAATAGAGCATAAAGTGAGCTGCTGCAGGTGATAACTCCCGAATATAACTTACTTTTTTTTAAAAAAAAAAAAAAAAACTTTCTGTTTATTGAAATTAATACAAAAACGTGACAGAATTTGTTTCTTTTTCCTGTCTATACAAACATCAATAAAGATCTTTAATGATATACATTCTCAGCAGTCGTATTTTATCCTGTGTAAATTCTATTTTTATCATATGCTTATAAAAGGGGAAAGAGAGAGGGGAGGGTGGGGTTGAGAAGAACCTTTCGGTCTGTTAGACCTTTTAAATTGCCACAACTTATTAATTTCCCTGTGCCCAGAATGATGGGCAATGAGCTTCAGTAATACAACTTAAATAAGTCTTCCGTTGCAAAACAAGATAGAAATTTAGATCCTTTCAGTGAGTTCAAAGGTGATTTTTATATTGGCAAATCCAACAGTGCCTTATCATTTTTATGAGAATACATCTATGGTGTTATGGTCTCCAAGAAGTATAAAGGTGACTCACCACACAGGGGAAGTGGCCCAGGTGCACCGCCATGAGCCCTCAGCACAGGGGGCGGACAAACCAATATGGAGCAGGCACTCAATAAAGCAAACTTCTACCAGGCAAATGTTCAAAAGTGAAAAAGGTTTATTGTGTCCTGACGCGTTTCACGTCACAAACACTTAATCATAGGCTTCTTATCATTTTTATAAAATAAATTATTGGATATAATTTGAAAACAGCCCCCAATTCTACTACTAACAGCAGTCCCTATGGCAACTGTTAAACCAAAGTATCTAAGCATTTTAATGGAAGTTACAAGGCCAAAGCCTTAATGATCTTTCTACAAATCTGGCCTACTTAAAGCTGCCATTGTATGTTAACTGAATTGTGCTGCTATAATGAACTTGGAGTAATACACGTGATGTGTCTATTGTTCGTTATAGTGTCTAAGAAAAATCTAATGGCCATTTACTAAATGCAGGGCATGGCACATATCTGCATTTCCCCCTTGCATTTGCTGTGTTAACCAACATCAAGAGTTTACTATTTGATAAGAATAAATGATGCCCTGTCCTTTTAATGGCAATTATTCGCTGTTCCGTTAATTCATTTGCTCACATCAATCTTTATAGTTTTCTGGTAAGCAAAATATATATATATATACATATATATATATATATATATATATATATATTTTTTTTTTTTTTTCCTTATTTACCTTTTCTGCAAATAATCATTGAAACACATATTTTATTTGTGCAGTGCTTCATTTTATTTCAGTGCAAGAGCCTGTAGCCAAGGGGCCTTTCACTAGGACTTGTACACTTCTAAGGAGTACCAGAATTTATTAGAAGATGCTTTATGATCTATTATACACCCCTAGCAGAAAGTGAAGCTACTGAGGATGCTGGGTGGGTCGGGGGGATTGTATTTCTGTCAGTATTAAAAGCAGTGCTATGCTGCAGCTTAGTTACCACTGGACTAAATTGACAAAATTGCCTTTATGATTATCCTGCATAAGCAAAGCAAGATAAAGACAAATACTTTGAGACTATGGTTTCCATGGCACCAAATTTATTACTTCTAATTCCCTGTTTTCAAAAGCTACAGGTTTCCTTTTAATTTCATTCAGATAGTGCAAGTCCAGTGAATCATCCCAAAAGTAAAAGATTATAAAATTCTGTATAAACTGATTAATATTCTCTTCATTAGAATTCTCATAGAGTAACAGCACGGGGAAGTAGTTTCCATATTGAAGCCTGCATATGTTTGTCTAGCCTCAAAGCTATTTATAAAGTGAAGTCAATATGGGTTGGCATTTTGTAATTATCCTCATGTCCAAGGGAACATTTAAGCCCAAAACTGTCAAGGAATTACAATTTTGTAAATGGATAAATTCTTTCAATATATGGGGAGTGTTTAATATTTGGTAAACCAAAAACAAGAAACAAACTTAAAAGGTAATACATCTTCGTTTATTTCAGCTAAAGGTTTTTCAAAGGAGCCAGATTTTTTTGCAAGGACCTGGGGATCGGGAAGGGTCGGGGGTCGGTTAGTCAGTTGGAGGGGTCAGCGTCCAGTTCGGCCAAGCCGCATTAACTGTTCGGCGGCCCACTTTAGGACTGTTCGCGGCCCGGTTCTGGGGCACGGCCCGGCGGTTTGGGACCCCTGTACTTTAATGTACATTTATATTTTGGGTTTGTATAGTTCTATTCATTTACATAGGACTTAATTGGAACACTGGAATGTTATTTTCACACAAAGAAATGACAGTAGGACCACCATGCAAAGACACTCAAGTTTTGTCTACATGTCACAGCGCATCAGCCTGCATTTTATTGGGTAACTGCTGAATACCCGCAAAGTGGTTGGAATTCGGGCCGAAAAAGCCCAATTCCCTGAACATGCAGGTGGTCTGTGGGTACTCTGCCTGGGTACCTGGGTTGAGTGCAGACTTTCAGTCCCCCAAAGTTTATAGTAATTTTGTCTGCCTGACCTGTTTGGTGATGTCACTTCCGATTTGTGTATGTCCCTGGTAGGGTTAAAGGTTTGGCTAATGGGGCCAGGGTTGGGTAGCAGCAACAAACTAGTTAGCGGGTCTGGGTTGTGTTGTGAGTTAACGGGTCTGGAATGGGCACAGGTCTGCCCAAATGGACCTACTAAGTACTCTAAGCCAGAGTGCATTTATTTGGTAGTATGACTGCTTTCTGCCAGTCACCATCAGTGGCCAAAAGCACCCTATGTGCCATAACCCTTATCCTATAGAAGCTGAAATGTTAAAGCAGCAGATTTAATTGTAAATAGCTGGAGAGTACTGAAAAATTAGATCAGACCTTCTGGGTTTCAGAGGTCATAGGACCTTTATATATTATTTTCTCTGTCAATATTCTGATTGGAAATCGTCTGAGCATTGTCCTTGTTTTTTATTGCACAATACTTCTGTCAACTCAGTCTGCCATTTTGGCCATGTCTAGTCAGTACTGTAAATGGCACTTTCCATAGCAGGGACATCCTTTTTTCTCATCATCTTTAATGAGAGACACTATAGAATTATGACAGCACAAGTATTCTGTACTAAGCACAACTCTGCAACAAAGAATGGTATAGTGGTCATTGTGTCCTGCTTTGTGCTTTGGTCAGCATAGAGAATAATGAAGATTTAGGGAGGCCTAGCCTCATTTTACAGAGGCCAGCTACCACTATACAGATATTAGCTCTTCCATACAAAGCCATTAAAGGAACAGTAACACCAAAGAATTAAAGTGTATTAAAGTTAGAAAATATAATGTGCTAATTGCACTTCAAAACTTTACAATAGTGTATATAAACAAGCTGCTCTGTAGCCAAGAGCTCTGTAGTATACAATGGGATTCTTGAGAACTTATCTGTTATCTATTGTGTATCCTGTGCTTGAATGGCTGCCCCCATGGCTACACAGCACCTTGTTTATGTACACCATAGTTGTTTTTCTGAAACAAACACATCAGTTTTGCAGAGCAGAGCAGCACTACATTATACTGTCTTTCATTAAAAACACTTTCATTTTTGGGTGTTAGTGTTCCTTTAATTTGTAGCCTTATAAAACACAACTTTTCTAACCTTCTCCATGTAGGTAAGGCCCAGCATATCTTACAGATACATGAAAACATTGTTGTGATAATCACTCTATAATGCTATAGAAAATCACCTAAAAATTACTTATGAATTAATTTTCAGTCTGCTCTATTCTGTGTGCTAATCCCCTCCTTGTTTGAGGGATTTTTATGGAAGTTGGAAAGAAAAGTATAATGAGCACTGGCTATTTGTCCATCAAAGATCTGACACCAATCTATTGGGACAAATGCATATTTTATTAAATGTACGCCTTTCATATTATTGACTGATATGGCTTTCATGCACAGATGGATATTGTTTATAGAGGGCATGTAAATGTAGTTTCTGATACAGCTGCCAAGCCAAATATTTACGTCAAACTCTTCTGGAGAAGAGAAATTTCCACACCTGTGCACTGGAAAAGGAGTATCCTGGAGCCAGTTTTTCATGACTGAATAAAATGCATAAAGAGCATTTTTTCACATAACCAACTCAATTCATTAGCACAAATGTTGCTTCTTGTAAAAATGTTTCTGATTTGTTTGCATACTCCATCTTATGTATAAAATATATATCATATATGTTCACCTTTGAGTTAACTTTTAGGATGATGTAGAGAATGATATTCTGAGACAATTTGTATTTGGTTTTCCTTTTTTCTTATTTGTGGTTCTTGAGTTATTTAGCTTTTTATTCAGCAGCTCTCCAGTTTCCAGTGTCAGCAAACTGGTTGCTACGAAATTACCCTAGTAATCATGCATTGATTTGAATGAGAATATGGAATATTAATAGGGGAAGGGTCTGACTAGAAAGAGGAGTAATAAAAAGTAGCAATAACAATAAATTTGTAGCCTTACAGAGCATTTGTTTTAGACGGGGTCGGTGACCCCCATTTGAAAGCTGGAAAGAGTCAGCAGAAGAAGGCAAATAATTCAAAAACTATAAAAAAAATAAATAATGAAGAGCTGTTTAGAATTGGCCATTCTATAACATAGTAAAAGTTTAACTATATAGGAAGCAGACCCTTCTGATAAAGTTCCACCTGGAAATCAAAGAGAATGGAGGGTTGTCTATATAAGAGTTAAAGCTTAACCCTTTAAGTGCCACAGAACGTAGATTCTACGTTCTGCAGCACTTCCGGGTTCTGGAGCGGAGGAGCGTCTGTTAGAGCCGCTCGCTCCGTTCCGCTTCGATCCCCTGCCCCTAGGCAACGAGCAGAGCAGGGGATCGAGTGGCCCCTGGGGCGCGATCGCCCTGGGGCCCAAAAGCAGCAGCAGGCACGTGTTACTTACGTGTCCTGCTGCTACAGCCTGCACTGCGCCGTCGATCTCCGCCCCCACAGCACAGGAACAGGCAGATCGTCGCAGAGCTCTTCCTGGGACCCCTCCACATAGTGTGCAACACTCTTCAGCGACTTTTTCAGGTTAGTGCAACAATTACACACACAAACACACCAACACACACTTATTACAGTAATACACAATTAGATTCACACTTACACACACTTACACATACATTTTTGGGGATTGGGGGGGTCACTTACACTCACTGCACTCACACACACGTGCACACGCACACACGCGCACATAACATGTAATTTACCAATTGTACACACGCACACGCACATACATGGCATTGTGGCTTTTTTTTTTTTTCTTATCGCATCGTCTCTTTTTTTGCCTGAAAAAAATGTTTTATTGCCATTACGAATAGCGTATTCGCTAACCGTACTGTGCAATACCTTTTGTATGTTATTTCGGTGATTATATTGCAATTTTGGGTATTTTGGTGCATTTTTAGCCATTTTATTGAATTTTTTGCCATTTTATTGCATTTTCAGCTCTGCATATGTTGTGTTCACTTGTTTCTAGCCGTATAACCTGTTTGGCCCAGCTAAAATATTCAAACTGTGATTCTGATGGCCGATAACACTAGTCTGGAAAAAAAACATAGATTTTTGTGGTTTTATTGGATTTTTTTTCATTTCACTCTTTACTGCCTTATTTTGTTTTGCCTTGTAAATTTTATCTACTATATATCCATTTGGGGGTCTCTGTGCGCCACATAGTTTGGTATATCTATGCATATTGGGCATCAAAGTGTTCAGTAGACCCCTGGCGTTCATATTTAGGATGTTTTATGCTGATACGTTACGAAATGTGGGGCATATAATGGGGTAAAATTCAAGCTTTCTGACAATTTTCAGAAATTTGATAAAAACCGTTATGTTCAGCATTGCTTTGCAGTTTGGCAGTTTGCAGTAGAAACACTTATTTACCCATATTGGATTCGTCAGAATGTGTACTTTCTAAAAATATATGGTTTTCTGGGGTCTCTGTACTGTTAGGGGGGGTCTAATGTCGCATAATACACACACCAGGTGCTTATATTGCAGCAGCCAGCGCGTCAGCTGTGAAAATGTATATACACTATTGTCATTTGGTGGTCTCTGTGCACCACATAGTTTGGTATATCTATGC
Organism: Xenopus laevis; assembly: GCF_017654675.1. Lineage (NCBI taxonomy): Eukaryota > Metazoa > Chordata > Amphibia > Anura > Pipidae > Xenopus > Xenopus laevis. The sequence goes on along the minus strand of NC_054379.1, from coordinate 57,565,857 downwards.
ATATTGGGCATCAAAGTGTTCAGTAGACCCCTGGCGTTCATATTTAGGATGTTTTATGCTGATACGTTACGAAATGTGGGGCATATAATGGGGTAAAATCCAAGCTTTGTGATGATTTTCAGAAATTTGATAAAAACCGTTACGTTCAGCATTGCTTTGCAGTTTGGCAGTTTGTAGTAGAAACACTTATTTACCCATATTGGATTCGTCAGAATGTGTACTTTCTGAAAATATATGGTTTTCTGGGGTCTCTGTACTGTTAGGTGGTCTAATGTCGCATAATACACACACCAGGTGCTTATATTGCAGCAGCCAGCGCGTCAGCCGTGAAAATGTATATACACTATTGTCATTTGGGGGTCTCTGTGCGCCACATAGTTTGGTATATCTATGCATATTGGGCATCAAAGTGTTCAGTAGACCCCTGGCGTTCATATTTAGGATGTTTTATGCTGATAAGTTACGAAATGTGGGGCATATAATGGGGTAAAATTCAAGCTTTGTGACGATTTTCCGAAGTTTGATAAAAACCGTTATGTTCAGCATTGCTTTGCAGTTTGGCAGTTTGCAGTAGAAACACTTATTTACCCATATTGGATTCGTCAGAATGTGTACTTTCTGAAAATATATGGTTTTCTGGGGTCTCTGTACTGTTAGGGGGGTCTAATGTCGCATAATACACACACCAGGTGCTTATATTGCAGCAGCCAGCGCGTCAGCCGTGAAAATGTATATACACTATTGTCATTTGGGGGTCTCTGTGCGCCACATAGTTTGGTATATATATGCATATTGGGCATCAAAGTGTTCAGTAGACCCCTGGCGTTCATATTTAGGATGTTTTATGCTGATAAGTTACGAAATGTGGGGCATATAATGGGGTAAAATTCAAGCTTTGTGACGATTTTCAGAAATTTGATAAAAACCGTTACGTTCAGCATTGCTTTGCAGTTTGGCAGTTTGCAGTAGGAACACATAATTACCCATATTGGATTCGTCAGAATGTGTACTTTCTGAAAACATATGGTTTTCTGGGGTCTCTGTACTGTAGGGGGGTCTAATGTCGCATATTACACACACCAGGTTCTTGTATTGCAGCAGCCAGCGCGCGTCAGCCGTGAAAATGTATATACACTATTGTCATTTGGGGGTTTCTGTGCGCCACATAGTTTGGTATATCTATGCATATTGGGCATCAACGTGTTTAGTAGACCCCGGCATTCATATTTAGGATGTTTTATGCTGATAAGTTACGAAATGTGGGGCATAAAATGGGGTCAAATTCAAGCTTTGTGATGATTTTCAGAAATTTGATAAAAAACGTTATGTTCAGCATTGCTTTGCAGTTTGGTAGTTTGCAGTAGAAACACTTATTTACCCATATTGGATTCGTCAGAATGTGTACTTTCTGAAAATATATGGTTTTCTGGGGTCTCTGTACTGTTAGGTGGTCTAATGTCGCATAATACACACACCGGGTGGTTATGTTGCAGCAGCCAGCGCGTCAGCCGTGAAAATGTCTATACATATTGTCATTTGGAGGTCTCTGTGCGCCACATAGTTTGGTATATCTATGCACATTGGGCATCAAACTATTTAGTAGACCCCTATGTTTATATTTAGGATGCTTTATGCTGGTAATGATACATGGACAATACGATGCTGGAAAGTTGAAGCTTTGAGGCAATTTTCAGATATTTCACCAAAACCGCCAAATTTGGAGCAGAAAGGCATGGGTACCCATTTTAGATTCTATAGAATGTGTACTTTCCAAAAATGTATGGGTTTGGGGGGTAAACATATATTTCTGTGTTTTTACCCCACAAAAATGCAGTCAATGTGTTGATTTTTCATTAGCTGAAGTTACCCACAGGACAATTTGTATGTGCTAACTTCATTTTGGGGCCTCTAAATGCCATATACTTTAGTAAACCTATGCACAGTGGGCACCAAACTGTTTGGAGGACCCCTGGCAATCACAATTTGGGTGCTTTTTTGTGATACGTAATGATACATGGGCGATATGATGCTGGAAATTTGAAGCATTGAGGCAATTTTCAGATATTTCACAAAAACCGTCAATTTTGGGAAAGCCTTGCGACTCAGTAGTTTGGAGCAATAAGGCATGGGTACCCATTTTAGATTCTGTAGAATGTGTACTTTCCAAAAATATATGGGTTTTGGGGGGTAAACATATATTTCTGTGTTTTTACCCCACAAAAATGCAGTCAATGTGTTGATTTTTCATTAGATGAAGTTACCCACAGGACTATTTGTATGCGCTAACTTCATTTTGAGGCCTCTAAATGGCAGATACTTTGGTAAACCTATGAACAATGGCCACCAAACTGTTTGGAGGAACCCTGCCAATCATATTTAGGGTGCTTTTTCTTGGTGCGTAACGATACATGGGTGAAATGGTGCTGAGAAGTTGAAGCTTTGAGGCAATTTTCAGATATTTCACCAAAACCGACAATTGTGGGAAAGCCTTGCGACTCAGTAGTTTGGAGCAGAAAGGCATGGGTACCCATTTTAGATTCGGTAGAATGTGAACTTTCCAAAAATATATGGGTTTTGGGGGGTAAACATATATTTCTGTGTTTTTACCCCACAAAAATGCAGTCAATGTGTTGATTTTTCATTAGATGAAGTTACCCACAGGACTATTTGTATGCGCTAACTTCATTTTGAGGCCTCTAAATGCCAGATACTTTGGTAAACCTATGAACAATGGCCACCAAACTGTTTGGAGGAACCCTGCCAATCATATTTAGGGTGCTTTTTCTTGGTGCGTAACGATACATGGGTGAAATGGTGCTGAGAAGTTGAAGCTTTGAGGCAATTTTCAGATATTTCACCAAAACCGACAATTGTGGGAAAGACTTGCGACTCAGTAGTTTGGAGCAGAAAGGCATGGGTACCCATTTTAGATTCGGTAGAATGTGTACTTTCCAAAAATATATGGGTTTTGGGGGGTAAACATATATTTCTGTGTTTTTACCCCACAAAAATGCAGTCAATGTGTTGATTTTTCATTAGCTGAAGTTACCCACGGGACTGTTTGTATGCGCTGACTTCATTTTGGGGCCTCTAAATGCCAGATACTTTGGTAAACTTATGAACAATGGCCACCAAAATGTTCAGAGGAACCCTGGCAATCATATTTAGGGTGCTTTTTCTTAGTACATAATGATACATGGGTGATATGGTGCTGGGAAGTTGAAGGTTTGAGGCAATTTTCACATATTTCACCAAAACCGACAATTTTGGGAAAGCCTTGCGACTCAGTAGTTTGGAGCAGAAAGGCATGGGTACCCATTTTAGATTCTGTAGAATGTGTACTTTCCAAAAATATATGGGTTTGGGGGTAAACATATATTTCTGGTTTTACCCCACAAAAAATGCAGTCAATGTGTTGATTTCTCAGTAGCTGAAGTAAAGTCCTGATCAATTTGGATGTGCTAACTTCATATTGGTGTCTCTAAATGCCAGATACTTTGGTAAACCTATGCATAATGGGTATCAAACTGTTCAGTGGACCCCTGGCAATCATATTTCAGGTGCTTTTTCTTGGTACCTAATATAGTTTGGGATATGCGGAGCAGCAAAATAAAACCTTTGAAATGATTTTTCAGAATTTTGAATTTTTTTTTGAAAAACCGCTATGTTCAGACAAGCTTTTATGTTTGGTAGTTGGGAGTAGAGAGACATAGTTACCCATTTTGTAATCGGCAGAATGTGTACTTTTCAAAAATGTATGGTTTTCTGGGGTAAACCTACGGTTTCAGGATTTTTTGTCTTGGAATCTAAAGCATGCCGTTTTCTGCCTTAGTGCTTTCAAAATTCGGTAATATACTGCCGGGAGTTTTTGAGGTACAGAAGTCCTAAATCTCCCTAAAACTATACATATCTGGTATTGGCACGTTCGAGAGACATAAGGATTTCCAAATCAGTTGGATTTTCATCCGTAAAATGAAATATTTTTCTGGTATAAATTGATATACGATGAAAAATGGTAATTTTTCATTTTTTTTGGTATTTAGCACTATAAATTTTTTTGCACAGGTGGAAATACATGAAAACTCAGGCAGATTTAGAAAGCTCAGTTTCTACCGAAAAAAACAATGTATAGTTTTCCTAGGTAAACTATAGGTTTCCCCTCAGAAAATGCCCCTAAAGTGAGAGAGCACAAAATGTTTCAAAAACGGCTGGCATTTCGCGTAACCAAAATGTGAAATTCTGCTGGCACTTAAAGGGTTAAATACAGGTGCAAAGATCAACAAGTCCTTCCCAACAAAGGGCCAGCATATACAAAGTTATAGAATAATGTATGCCTACCCCTAGGTCCAGCCCTGCCACAATGCCATCTATTTGCTTCACATACATTTACAGGAAATATCCAGCCAAATAACACATTTTTTTATGCATGTATTAAAAAGTTTCAGCAACTGTAAACTTATTTGCAAATACAATTCAAAGTAAGAAAATAATGTATTATATTGCGAGGAATCAGTATTTCCATGCGTACTGAACAACAGAATGTACAGTTATGTGATAGCAACCAAGGAAATAACATTATGCATACTTTCCATATGTATAAAGTAAGGATTACAGCTACTGTAGATATGCAAAAAGTAAATGGAAAAAGAAATAAGTGAGATTGGTACAGCTGCAAAGGCCAAGCCTGGGAGATGCATCATTGTCTCCATTACTTTATCATTGAGTTGGTATAATGTGAAATAAAAAGGCCCTGATGGTAATATGCGAAGTGCTGCTGAACAATGAACTACTTTTGAGTGCTTTTAGTTGCTATGTCTATTGGCTAAAGCGGTTAATTCATTACATCATTTTTATTTAAATGTAAAAACTGAAGCTTTGCCCTGTGAATAGAACATACTTTACAAGTATCACTTTTTATTTAACATAAAGTATATAAATAAAAATATATACATATGCAGTATTAAAGGAGAAGGAAAGCTATGGAGGCATTTTATTGCCAATATATTAGCTGTAATAGTGCAAGCTAGAATGCTATATTTATTCTGTAGAATGCTTTACCATACCCGAGTAAAAAGCTCTAGAAGCTCTCTGTTTGTTTAGGATAGCAGCTGCAGTATTAGCTTGGTGTGACATCACTTCCTGCCTGTGTCTCTTCCTGCTCAGTTATAGCTCTGGGCTCAGATTACAGCAGAGATGGGAGGGGGGTGGGGAAGAGGAGCATACTGAGCATGCTCACGCCCGGGGCAAGGAGGTTTAAGCTGAAGGCAGGGAGTCTGATACAGAAGCCCATGTGTACACAATAGAATGAAAGAAATGCTGTGTGTCTTTTGACAGCAGACTCAGAGCAGCATTACTTTGAGGGTTTACTGGTATATTTACTGGTATATTTAGGTGGACCTTTCTGATAAGGCTAACTTAGTTTTAACCTTTCCTTCTCCTTTAAAATGGAATCTCTGAATAAGGCCTATGGTACACTGACAGCAATCGAATGTCCTTGCCTTCCCTTCATTTGAATTGAAAAAGAGCTGCCTATGACATTGCATCTGTTGGACTGGGACTGTATGCAGTGTCGGACTGGGATATCAGGGGCCCACCAGAAAGCCTTACACCTTGGTCCCACCAAAAAAACCTAAAACCGTGAGCCCACCAGAAAACCTTAGACAGTGGACCTTTCCAAACTATTATTCCTCCTCTACTTACTCCACCTCTTTATTCTCCTAGTCTTTTATATATACTTACACTATTCTCCCATTATTAAGCATGTTCCCCCATAAAGAAATAGGGAATGACTATGAAATAGGCCAAATGTTTAGAAACAAGAGGGCCCACTAACACCTGGGCCCACAGGGAGTTTTCCTGGTATGGTATGTGGGCCAGTCCGACACTGACTATATGGCAATGTGAAAATGTTGTTAAATTTGCAATTAATCCCAAAGAGGTTTAACCAACCTTTAACCAACAGGATACGGGAAGAGAAAATGAAGAGAAATGTTACTTGAAGTGACAATCCCGATCAGGGAAGATATAAAAGGAATTAAACAGGATATAGCTGATCTAGCTGACAGAACGGAGGATCTCGAGAGTAAAGTAAGAGAACTACAAGTTAACCAAAAGGTCATTTCTGTAAAAATACAAGAACAGGACAAAAAGATGTCTGATATCTTGAGAAATATGGAGGACCAGGAAAACAGAAACAGGAGGAAAAATATAAGAATCAGAGGGGTACCAGAGTCAATACAGAATGAAGATATAAAGACTTTTTTGCAACAGATATTCAACAATATATTGAACAAGGATAAAGATAAAGTGATAGAAATACAGATAGAAAGAGCACACAGAATCCAGAAACCCAGCATGGTACCCCAAAATGAGCCCAGAGATATATTATGCTGTTTGTTGAGCTATGCTATTAAGGAAGAAATACTGCAGAAAGCTAAGGAAGTGGACAATATTATATATGAAGACAATACTATTATACTATACCAAGATCTGGCTAAGTCGACACTACGGAAAAGAAAAGCATTGAAACCTGTTACAGATGCCCTGAGGGAGAGAAAGATCCTCTATAGATGGGGGTTTCCTTTCTCATTGAGAGTACAAAAAGAAGGGGTATGGGCAATACTTCGCACCCCTATAGACTTGGACACCTTTCTCAAAAAATTGGGCTTACCAGAGATTAAATTGACGGAATGGCCGGAGGAGAACTACCAACAATGGGGCCTGAAATGGAATGATCAGAAGGAATGGACAAAGATCCCAGAGTCAAGGAAAACTTCTACTTTAAAGGCTAACTAAAGGGCAGAACTGGGAAAGAAATTATATTGCTCAGAGCTATTCTTGCTTTTTTTCTTTTCCTATTTTTCTCTCTTTTCTTCTCTTTTTTCTTCTAGTGTCTCTCCTCTTCTCTGTTTGCTTCTTCTTATCCTTTTAGGGGCTGGTCCTTTCTTTTTTGTAGGCTCCCGGCCATTTTTGTCCCCTGCCCCCACCTCTCCTTTTTTTTTTTTTTTTTCTCCCCCCCTTCTCTGCTGGCTCCCTCTCCACCCCTTCCTCCCTCCTTGCTATCTGGAATATCAAGAGAAGACCAGAGAAACAAGCAAAAACAAGGAACTTTAACAGCAACTAAGGATGAAGATGGGTATCGTATGAAAAATGAGACATTATGTATTTCTAAGAATATTGGCATTGTTTATGCAAGCTTGGGGGAGGGAGGGGGGGAGAGGGTGGAGAGGGGAGGTGGGTTGGGGGACAAAGGAGAGGAAGGAGGAGGAGTTAACCGCTTGTTAGGAAAGGTGGGAGGGTACCCAGGAGGCAGAGTCATCAAGCCACTTCATGGTGCTCGGATGGCCAAAACCCCCCAAAAATAGTGGTAACACCACACGAGCCGCGAGGTCTAGCAGTCAGTCTTGGGGAATGAAACCCAGGATGATGACGCGGCTTAAATATTGTTTGAATGTTCTGTGGTTTGGTGTCGATTTGTTGTTGTATGTTATTTTTTTGTTTCATCTTGTAGTTCTTTTTTTTTTCTTTTTTTTAACTCCCCGGGTAAAACACATAAAACACATAATACTAATAATTCAAGGTACAACAACTTGTGAAGATAAACAGAGGGAAAAGGATAAGGCAGGGATAGTTCTTTAAATAATCCATGACGGAAACGGTTAATATGGAATGTAAAATCCTGTCATTAAATGTTAACGGAATTAATGAACCAGTTAAAAGAGCAAAGGTTTTTTTTGAATGTTAGAAATATAAGGCTAAAATAGTTATGCTCCAGGAAACCCATTTTAAACAAAACCATATGCCACAATTAAAGTTAAAAAACTTTCCGCATATGTACATGAGCAACAACCCGGTGAAGAAAGCAACCGGCGTAATGACATTAATCCATAAGGACTTACCATTTAAATTAATAGAGTCTAAGACAGATATGGAGGGTAGATATGTCTTAGTTAAGGGTAAACTAGCGACCCAGAAGTGCACGATTGCAAACGTATATGTCCCAAACAGTAAACAAACACAATTCCTACAAGGTTTTCTACGAGAGTTAGAAAACTTCGGGGAAGGATTAATTATATTGGGGGGGGGATTTTAATATAATGTTGAATCCTTTGACAGACTCTTCATCGGGAAAAACTAATATTTCATATAAAAACCTGAAAAGGGTAAAAAAGGTATTGGCTGATTTACACCTAGTAGATATATGGAGGAATATCAATCCGAAAAAAAAAGATTACACACATTTTTCGAAAAAATATCAAGTTTATTCTAGAATTGACTATATAATGGCCTCACAACAATGGGCCCACTTATTTACACAGGCAAATATAGCAATATCTACATTATCAGATCATTCGCCAATAATAGCGAACTATACGATACCAGAGATAGCGAAGACGGAATTTAATTGGAGATTAAATGAGTATTTAATACATAAAGAGGAAAATAGGGATTTAATTCACAAATGAATTAAACAAACAGTAGATAATAATAATACATCAGGGATCACCCCGGCAACTTTATGGGAAACTCTTAAATGTGTATTGAGAGGCCACTTGATAGCCCTGGGAGCAAGACTGAAAAAAAAGGGAAGAAGAGATTAGTAATGTAATAAAGGAAATAACTCAACTAGAACAAGCCCATAAAGAGACTCTAGCAATTAAAACATTTAAAATCCTAGAGGAAAAAAGATTACAGTTGAAGACACTAACAAATCATAAAGTGAAAAAGGCTTACTTGAGAACAAAACAAAATATGTATGCATTTGGAGATAAATGTAACAAATATTTCGCGAGAATCTTAAAAACTTCACAATCTCAAAACAATATTATAGCTATTAAAAATGCTAAAAATATAACCCACCATGATACTAAGGGGATAGCAGCAGCATTTGAGGATTATTATCATTCATTATACAAAATACTAAATAATAATACTCCATTAAAAAACTTAGAAACAATGGAAAGATTTATTAAAGAAGCTAACTTGAAGCCCCTGTCACATGAACAAGCTATAGACCTAGAGTTACCATTTTCCTATAAAGAAATAGAAGAGGGTATAGAAAGCTTGCCAAATGGGAAAAGCCCAGGTCCAGATGGCTATATAGCATCTTTCTATAAAATATTTAAGGAAGATCTTACACCTCTGTTGTATAAATACTTTAACTCTATATCAGATAAGAATAAGTTTCACACACAGGCCCAAGAAGCGTTAATAACTATAATACCTAAACAGGATAAAGACCCGCAGTTATGTTCAAGCTATAGGCCCATATCTTTAATAAATATTGATATGAAACTATATGCTCAGATATTGGGGAAGAGAATGAAACAATACCTACCTTCTCTAATACACTCCGACCAAGCTGGATTTGTACCTAAAAGGGAAGCAAAAGATAATATAACAAAAACAATTTCGGCAATTCAATACGCAAAAAAATTACATACCCCATTATGCTTGCTTACGACAGACGCAGAAAAAGCGTTTAATAGAATTTCATGGGCATTCCTAGAAAAAACTTTATAAACTTAGGATTCAGGGAACAATTTAGAAACAGAATATTGGCATTATACGATAAACCGTCGGCCAAAATAAAAGTTAATGGTATTCTTTCACGGAGGGTTCAGATATATAATGGTACACGGCAGGGATGCCCTTTATCACCTCTTTTGTTTCTTTTAGTGATGGAGGTCCTTTTAGCACACATTTGAAATAATAGCGATATATCGGGTCTCCAGATTAAGAGGCAAGAATATAAGAGTGCAGCTTTTGCAGATGATCTCTTGATGTATATAACAAAGCCACTAGTAACAATACCAAATGTGATTAATCTGTTTAAACGATTTGGAGAAACCTCGAACTTTAGAATTAACTACTCAAAATCAGAGATCCTGAATATCAACATTGAAAAAGAAATAGTTATACAAATGAAAAATAACTTCCCATTTAAGTGGTCGAATTCTAACATTAAATATTTAGGGGTTAATTTAAGTGCGGACCATGAAAGATATTACTATGATAATTATGTTCTACTCTTAACAACCTTACAAAAGATAATTGATAAATGGAAAAATATCACAATCACGTGGTTTGGTAGAATCCAAGCTATCAAAATGATAGTGATGCCCAAAGCATTATACCTCTTTCAAACTTTACCAATTGATTTACCTCAAAGTTTTTTCAAATCGTTTAGAGCAATGATTACTAGATTCATATGGGGAGGGAAGAACGCACGACTGAGCTATAAAATACTAACAGAAACAAAAGAGGAAGGAGGGATGGGACTACCAGATCCTTACTTATACTTCCTGTCGGTACATTTAGTAAGAATATGGAATTGGACCACGAAAAAAGGTAAAAAAGATTGGTGCGAGATAGAACAGGTATGGTCCAAGTATCCCTTAGAAAATTCCCTGTGGGATGATAAATGGGCATCGAATGAGGTAATGCTTCAACACCCTTTAATTAAGGCGACTCTTAAAATATGGCACAGGAATAAAATCGCATTTCATCTAACTAGGGCTCCCTATATACCCCAACCACTATGTCTTAATCCAAACTTCCCGCCGGGGATGGAAAAGGGAGCATTTTCAAGATGGGAGAAGTGGGAGGAAAGATTAACTAGAATACAGGATTTAGTTAAAGGAAAGAAGCTGGTTCCATTGGAAGTGATCCAGAGGAGATGGGGGAAACATCCTAGGGACCTATGGGGCTACTACCAATTATATTATTTTCCAAATATCTGTTTATTAAAGTTTTAAACAACATAGGAAGTGGGGATACAGAAAGGAAAAGGGGGATGAAGGATACAAGATTATCAACAGACATGTTGTTACACATTACATTAGGCCATGATGAGTAATCTGATAAAGAAACAATGCACATAGTCACAATGTAAGCTTGTAGGTAGGGGAGAGAGAAGCAGAGGAATCCCTGTAGCAGATTAGTATATTTCAGTTAGGGGATAGTCCTTTTATAGTAGTCAGATTCCTTAAAAGAAAGCCAACTATACCATTTTGAGCTGTAAGTATTGGATTGGTCTACCGAAAAGAGAGAGAGTTGTTCAAATTTATGGATTTCATCTATTTTCCTATACCAATCTCGCAATGTCGGGGTTGTAGGTTGTTTCCAATGAAGCGGGATCAGAATCTTGGCCGCATTCAATAGATGTGGCTCTATGGTGGACATGAAGTCATGGAGGGATTTTTCCATGTGAAAAAGTAATAGATACGCTGGATCGTCAGGTATATCAAAGTTTAGTATGTGCCGCATGGCAATTCTGATGTGTCCCCAGAATACTTGTATGAGTGGACACGTCCAGAAGATATGCATTAATGTACCAATTTCTAACCCACATCTCCAGCATATCCCATTGGAATTTTTATATATAAGTTTAAGCCGGGAGGGAGTCAGGTACCATCTAGTAGCTATCTTATAGTTTGTCTCTTGGATTCTGCAACATCTACTACTCTTAAAAAGTTTTGTCATAAAATCACTGAACTGATCCTCCTGAAAGTCGATAAGGAGATCTTTAGACCATGAATTTAGGTATGAAGGGCTAACGTATTGCTGAGAGTTGCGTAGTAGAGCATAAATTTGTGATATATTGTGCCGCGGGGGAGAGCTTGACGAGCACATTGTTTCAAATGGTGTTAGAGCTCTACCCAATGTGACTGAACCTCCTAGACTTTGATAAAAATGTTTTATCTGAGCGAATTTAAAATGATCCGCTTGCGTAAATGGTTTAGCCTCCTGGAAATCTGTTTTGGAAATAAAGTCCCCTTTAGTAATAAAGTGCAGCATCTGTAGATTACCCTCTATTAGCCAGTGGGCAAAATAGCGTTGCTGTTGGCCAGCTGGAAAGGCCGGGTTGTTAATTAAAGGCGTAAGAGGAGACGGGAAATAAGTAAATTTAAATTGTGTTCGATGTTTGTCCCACATTGAGAGGGTATGGTTCAAAAGGGGGTGGTCTATAAACCTCAGACGGCGATATCTCTTATCCAACCAGGGTAAATGCAGTAAATAAGTAAAGGTTGACTGTTGTTCTATAGTCACCCACAATTTAGTATCAGCGTGATGGGACCAGTCTATAAGGCGGTTGAGGACGGACGAGATATAATACAGTTTACAGTCTGGTAGCGATACACCGCCTTTTTTTTATCTCTAATCAAGGTTTTATGTTTTATTCTGGCCTTTTTGTTTAGCCAAATAAATTTTGTAAGGGCGTTCTGTATAGAGTTTATCATTGTGTCCGGGGTGTAGAGCGGTAAAGTCTGGAAAATATATAATATACGTGGAATAATGTTCATTTTTATTACATTCATACGTCCCAGCCAGGAAATAGGTTTATCTAGCCATCTATCTAAGTCTCTCTTTAAACCTGCAAGAATGTCTTTCAAATTTCGTTGAGTCCATTCTTCGTAGTTTTTGGTAATTTTAACCCCTAAGTAGGTGAGATAATTGGGGGACCATTTATAGGGGAAGTCTTGGGATAATTCTTGTAATGTTGCTGTTGGTAGTGAGACGTTGAGCGCGGAGGATTTATTGAAATTGATTTTAAAATTACTAAAATAGCCAAAGTGAGTCAATAATTGAGGGCTGGTATGGACGTTATAGGTCGTGTAATAAAAAATAGCAAATCATCTGCATATGCTGCAGTTTTATGATGTCTGCCAGCAATTTTGACTCCCGAAATGTCTGATTGTAGTCTAACGTGACACAGTAGTGGTTCCAGTGTAAGAATGAATAGGGTGGGTGACAGGGGGCACCCTTGTCGTGTGCCGTTAAGTATATCTATATAATTAGAGAGCTGAGAGTTAACACGTACTCTAGCAGTGGGGTAGTCATATAGTGCACGTATCCAGGTTAAGGTTTTCGGGCCGAGGCCTATATAGCGAAGACATTAAACATGTACGCCCAGTTAACCCGGTCAAATGCCTTTTCGGCATCTGTCGATAGTAACATAAGCGGTAGGTTGTGATGTCTAGACCAGTGCATAATGTTGATCAGTCTGTTGGTATTATCTCTGCCTTCTCGGTGTGGGACAAACCCTACCTGTTCCTGGTCGATTAGATTATGTAGTACTGTCTGTATTCTATTGGAAATAATCTTAGCAAGGAGTTTGATGTCCCCATTAATCAGCGAGATTGGTCGGTAGCTACCTGGATCGACACTATTTTTGCCCGGTTTCAATATCAAGCATATGTGAGCTTCTAGTGAGTGTTTGCTGAATTTAGAGCCCTGTTGTATGTCGGAAAAGGCACGGAGTAGGTGAGGAAGCAGACTATCTTTGAAAACTTTATAGTATAAAACTGTATACCCGTCTGGACCAGGAGATTTTCCAGTTGGGGTATCCTTGAGTACAGATTCTAGTTCCGCTAATGTAATATCCATATCTATGGCATCTGAGTCCAAGGTTGAAATCTTTTTCATTTTAGAGGATTGCAGAAACGTACGTAAGAGTGTGCTATATTCCGGTTGGTCGTCTTTTGAATTATCTGGGAGTTGATATAAGCCTTTGTAGTAGTTTTCAAAGGCTTGTGTTATTAAGTCTGGGGTATGGGCAACTTCCCCGTCACCTTTTTAATAGTAGGAATGAAGTTCCTGCTTTGTGTGTGTCGTAAAACTCTAGCTAATAATCGGCCGCATTTGTCTCCATGTTCATATAGTCTATGTCTAAACACCGTGATGGCCTTTTGAGTAAAGAAATCGTGGTATAGGGAAAGCGCTTTCCTGGCTTCCGTGAGTTCAGAAAGCGCAGCTTCTGAGTGGGTTGTCTTATGTCTTTGTTCTAATTGTTGAATTTTGGATATTAAGCCAAGCCTATGTAGTTCTTTATTTTTCTTGCGGTGTGCCCCATGTTTGATTAAATGCCCTCTAATAACACATTTGTGGGCCTCCCAGCAAGTCAGGTGGGACACATCCGTTGTGGAGTTTTCCGCAAAGTAGTTCTTTATGTGGGTGTCTAGGTCTTTTTTGATTTCAGGGTCTAACAAGAGTGAGTCATTCAGCCGCCAGGTTTTTGTTTGGGTGACGGAAGTGGGGTCTGTAGGGTCATGGTCACCATGGAGTGGTCTGACCAGGTTCTGGTTAAGATTTGGCAATTTAACACATCTTTTAAAAAAGCATGTGACAGAAGGATATAATCTATACGAGTGTAGACATCATGCCTATGTGAATAGAAAGTGTAGTCTTTCTCAGTAGGGTATAGTATCCGCCAAGGGTCTATCAATTGCAGCGAGTGGATTAACCTTTTGCAAGCAGAAAGTTGTGTAGGAGGGATGCTAGATTTACCAGATGAGCAATCCAGGCGCGGGTCCATCGAAATGTTAAAATCACCCCCCATCACCAAGGTCCCCTCAGTAAAGGGGTTGAGTACATCTATAATTCGTGTGAGTTCTTGGGCGTGCTCTGAGTTGGGTAGGTATATGTTTGCAAAAGTGTATATCCTGCCCATGTAGACACCTTTCAGAAAGAGAAAGCGCCCTGTCAGATCACTTTTTCTGTCTGTTACAGTAAAACCAAAGTTTCTTGAGAAGGCAATGGCTACACCTTTCGTTTTAGTAGATTGTGGTTTGCTTGTAAACATGTCAGGGAAATGTCTGTTATTCCATCTAGGTGTAGAGCCTTCTTTGTAATGCGTTTCTTGCATAAAGATCACCTGGGCTTTTTGCTTTTGAAGGTCAGATGAGAGCAGGATGCGTTTCTGAGGGGAGTTTAACCCATTTACATTAATACTGACTATTTTGAAGGAGTCAGCTTTACCCTTAGAGTAAGACATAAGTGTTATCAGGGATCACTGCCTGGGAAGAAGGGTAGAGTTGTAGAGGTCCAGAGGTGGAGTAGAGAGGGATACAGGTAGGGACCAGGAGGAACTGGGAAATTCAGTAGTACGTCGCCACGGGACGTGGGCTCAAGGCACCACTCCCGTAGAAAGAGGTGTAGACGTAAAAGGAGGGGGTCTGTGAGGCTGTAGGTGATTAGAAGTATTAGGGAGCTCCCGCCCTCCAGCGCCGTCCCCTCCCAGGGAGGCCAGATTGACACTTGCAATAGCCTAACAACAGAAATAAACCTCATAACGTAAATAAATTCAAAAGGGTGGGGGGGATGTTAAACTGTGTACATTTCAGATCAGCTGCGTAACCAAAGTAAGTTCAGTTCTATGTCAGGCATGGCATTAAGGAGGTAGGAAAAAAAAAAAAAAAAAAGGGGGGGGGAGGGAGAGAGGAGGGTGTGGAGGGAGAAGTGGGGAAAAGGGGTGAGTGAAGGAAAAGAAATATACCCATTCGGTTTTTGCAGGTAAACATCAAAGCAAAGTGTAGGCCGTTTGGCGCTTATGAAGGCTCAGTAACATAAGCACACCACAAAGCGTAAATGGAATCAGAAGGGTGGGGTATATATTAAACTGTGTACATTTCACTTCAATTATACAACCAATGTATCGTGGCAGGCATGATATGAAAGAAGAGAGAGGGGAGAAAAAAAGAAAGAGAGAAAAAAAAAAAAAAAAAAAAGGAGGGGGGGTGTGGAGGGGGAGGAGAAGGAAGGGGTAAGGAGAAAGATGAGAGGTATACATATTCAGACAATGCAGTTGAGCATCAAAGTTACCAGTATATCTGTAGAGGATTGTTTGCAATGGAATTCTGTCTCTTGTTGCATATGTTAGTGGAGTCACAGTTAGATTGATTGAAGGGCGGTAGCCAAACTAGTAACATATAGTAACACGGCAGTAATGTCAAAACAAGTTTTTTGGCTAGAGTTCTACATATGTAAATATGCGCTTTTATCAGGAGATCTAAGGGAATGACCGCGTAACCAACATTTACCAACAGCGGGTGATGTAGATTCACTTGCCATTACGTCGGGTTGCAGGGCGAGAGTTCTGTTGTCCCTCTATCTTCAGTGTGCTGGTATGAATCCAACAGCGACATGGAGGAGAAAAAAAAAAAAAAAAAGGGGGGAAGGGGGGGGGAATGGGGGAGTTGCTTGGCATGGGGCATACTTGCGATCAAACTATGTTGCCATATGGAGCGAAACAACCGTCAAAAAGAAATGACTGTGGGAAATTGCAAATCATGGTCTTGAGACCAAAACTGAAGATCGGTTCGTATTACCTCCGGGTAGAAAACTGCCCTTGACCAAACCATATCAACTGTAAACTTGAGGGGTAGAGGAGCAGAAACCAAGTAATTGAGCAGGGCTCTGTTTTAATGCACTTTGTGGCAGTTACAGTCTGAAGTTGTTGTCGTGCAAAGCGTAATTGTTCACCAAAGGTGCTTTAGACCCAGTGAGCTGTGTAGAGAAAAATAACATTTTTTTGCATAGCCCGTTCCTCACGGAGGGTTGCCGGTATCAGAGCTAAGCCGAGAAGTGTCTTCAATGGGAGGCAATCTTTCCCGTGACTGTGTCTCTGTTTCTGGGGTAGGTTTGTCTGGGTAGATGAACCTGCTCCATTCTTGGATGTCCAGATCTCCCAGATCAAGGTTGCGGGAAAAAGAAGGCGCATCAGCTGGCTCCTTGAGAATGTGCGTTTTCCCATGTTTAGATGCCAATAAAGCAAAAGGGAAGCCCCATTTATAAACAATGCCCTTATCTCTTAGTTGCTGGACTACACTACGCAACATGCGTCGTTGAAGCACTGTTGTGTAGGCCAGGTCTTGGTAAATTTCAATAGGCTCGTTTCTCAGCTGAATTACTTTGAGCTCTCTCGCTTTTTTGAGAATCCGTTCTTTAGTGGAAAAGTTGTGGAAAGCACAGAGGACGTCTCGTGGCTTATTGGGTCGGCCACTGTGAACTCTATGCAACCGATCAATTTGTATGTCTGAATCGGGCGCTTGATCTAGGAGCTGGTTGAACGGTATTAGTAAGGCCCCCTTGAGTTCCGCATCGCTAATGGCCGCAGGAACGCCGCGAATACGCAAGTTACAGCGGCGGTTCCTGTTTTCGGCGTCTTCCAGCATGCGCCGCAGGTTAAAGATATGGTGCGCTTGTGTGGTAAGTCTGTCTGAGTTAGCTGCAACTCTGTGCGCAAGGACAGTGTGTTTCTCCTCTAAGTCTGTAACTTGCGTTGCTAGCGATTGAATTTCAGCTTGTATTACCTGAGTTTCCTGTTGCTGGCTCCGCTTTATGTCTGCCAGTAGCTGCACCAAGTCATCTTTCTGCGGGAGTGAGGCAATCAGGGTCCGCAAATAGCCGCCATCACTTTCGCAAGGAGGGAGCAGTGACTCCGCTGCATTGTCCATCTCAGATTCACGGGCCTCCGAGTCCGCCATATTGGAGTCTTCCCCGTCCTCAGATGAAGCTGGGTTTTTGGCGAAATAGTGAGCTATTTCTTTGTCCTTTTTAGAGCTGTTACCCCTCTGAGGTTGTGGAGTAGCTTGGGGTTTCTGTGAGCGTCTCATTTTGGCTCTGAGGTGGGCTATAGATGTGGAGATAGCGCCAGAAAGCGGGAGCCCCAGGAAAACACGTCTGCTTCAGTCGGCCATTAGACCACGCCCCCCAATTATATTATTTTATACAAAAAAATAGAGACAAGGAATGGGATAGAGCCCTAACTCAGTGGGAAAAAATAATAGAGGAAGATCATGAGCTAGTTAAACCCCTTTCAAAAATGTACACTATGATATTAAATAGGCAAAGCAATAAAACCTACGCATTTTGTAACTCCTGGGAGAGAGAACTGGGTAAGATTATACCAGATTGGACGTGGAAAAATATATTTAAATATGGGTATAAGATGACAAAGACCATGAGAATAAGAGAAGCAATATATAAAATGATAACTAGGTGGCACTACACACCGGCTAAACTTAATAAAATGAATCCACAGATATCAAATTTATGTTGGCGATGCAATGGGAAAGAGGGCTCACACGTCCATATATGGTTATCATGCCCAGTACTCAAAGGTTTTTGGACCCAAGTTTTAGAAGGTATAAATAAATTAACCTCGAATCAAATCAAGATAGAGGACTACTCGGTTATTCTTTTAAATGTCTATTTAGAAAACTCGAAAATGCTAGAAGATACCCTCACCTTCCACTTGATTCAAGCAGCTAAGTCTCTTATACCTAAAAAATGGAAGACGAAAGATGCCCCTACATTTAATGATTGGATAAGAATGGTTGAAGATATAAGAGAGATGGAGGAATTAACCTCCATTTATCATAACAATAGCAAGATATTCTGGAAGACTTGGTCCCCATGGATCAAATATAAAGAAAAGTTAAATAAATAATATTAATGGTTTCAATTAAAGGGATAGGAACTAACTGTATAATTAAGCTGCAATTTAAAGCGAAAATGATATGGTTGTGATTTTACCTGACTATTTCCCCTTTTCTTTTTGTATCCTTTTACTTTTGAAAAAACATTAAAATAAAGAATTATAAAAATAAAAAAAAATTAGCGGTGAGCACAACTTTTCCTTGTTTTATATATATATATATAGAGAGAGAGAGAGAAAGAGAGAGAGAGAGATTTGTTTGCAAAGACCCACACAACGTTTCGGCCCACATTTGGGCCTTTTTCAAGGATAACACATGTACATCAAAATGGTGCTTTTATACCACTCCCCCATTTGAATCTGGTGCCAAGTGTGACGTCATTAACCTCCCAAAACATTTTTTTCATCACCCATAGTCCTGTAACTTGCATTTACCACGTATATAATTTTTCACAACTAGGTGGCACTGTGCTCTGTGTGAATAGTCCATGAAGTGTCAAATATGTTCTGTTATCTGTAAAAGTGCATACAAATTATGTACATAGTGTCCAATAAAACTACATAGTAAAGGAAATAATGTGGCTCAATGTTTAAAAACTATGTTGCAATAAATTGGCCTTGATTCTAATCTTGTCTTTTGTCGTTTTTGATCGTTTTTTTGTTCGCTGATCTACTTACATGAAAGTTATGATGTTATTACAGAAATTTTTTTTAGCACCAATTGTCCATTTAACCCACGTGGAGCCACACAATTCAATTAGAATATCCAGAAGGCCTCTCTTTTCAGCAGAGCCTTATTGTAGTCACCACCCCTTGGTCTCATGGGTATATGGTCTATGGGCATACACCTGAAAGAGGATGGGCTGTGTCTAGCCTCTGCCCAATGTTTCGCAACTAACTGTTGGGATATGTCTTGTTTCTTGTCCTTCTTTTCTTTTTCACCTATGTTGGGGTCTAGTGCTGCTCTGATGCTTGATCTGTGCATCCCAATACGTTCTTTCAATTGTCTAATAGTTTTTCCGCAATATATCAATCCACAGGGACATTTAATAATATATATCACCATTGTTGTGGTGCACGTCATTCTATGTTTTATTTTGTATCTTTTCCCTGTTTGTGGATGGTGGAACTCATTTCCTAATATCAGGCTACTATACATAACACAACCACTGCATTTATAGACCCCTGGTCTCTGTGTAAAGAAATGTTGTCTTTGCGGTTTTACGTATTTTTCTGCTGGATCTGATGGGCTCAAACTTCCCCTCAGATTCCTCCCCCTCTTGTAGCTCAATCTGGGTTTGCTGGGTAATTTTTTGCTTAGGCTCTCGTCACTAGTTACTATCGGCCAGAGTTTGTTTATGCATTGGTTCATGTAATTGGACTGTACACCATACTGGCTCACATAATAGACCTCCTTTGAAACACCACTGTCCATTCTATCCACTTTATTGTTGTCACTTAAAACAGTTCTGCGATCCAGACTTAATGCCCATTGTTTCGTATCTGAGATCAGTTTTGGAGGATATCCCCTTTCCAAAAACTTTTCACTCATGACCTCCAGATCTTGGGCTCGTTTATTGGTATCGCTATTGATTCTTACCACTCTCAACATTTGGGACTTTGGCAACGAATCTAATAAATGGCGTGGATGGTTGCTGTGGTAGTGGACAATGGTGTTTCTGTCGGTGGGTTTCACATATAAACTAGTATGCAATTTTCCCCCCATTTTGTATATTTTTACATCCAGAAATTCAATTTCATTCTTATTGTACTTCAAAGTGAAGCGTACTGGACTCTCCAATTCATTCAAGCATTTCACAAAGTTAATCAACTCCTCAGTTGGTCCCAGCCATACAAAGAAGATATCGTCTATGAAACGCTCCATATTTTTTAAACATGGGATGGTTCAGTATATTGGTACTTTCATAGACATACATAAATGCATTAGCGTATACAGGCGCGACCTTTGACCCCATGGCTGTTCCGGTATGCTGTATTATATTCAAATTTGAAATAATTTTTATGTAAAATAAATTCAAGGAGGGATAGAGTGAATTCAATGGGGGGCCCATTATACAGCGCATTACCCATAATTAGATTGCATACAGCCTCTACTCCTGCCCTGCACATCCATCGTGACTAGAGTCATATTTTCCAGTGTACTGCTGATGCTTTCTACAACCCTTAAAAAATCATTAGAGTCTTTAAGGTAGCTCCCAATGTTCCGCACACAGGGTTGTAACAGGAAATCCACATATTCAGCAATATTTTCATTAAGTGACCCGTTAGAGGATATGATAGGGCGTCCAGGTGGCTTGGATATATTTTTGTGGATTTTGGGTAGGGTATATATAACCGGTTTGGTGGGGAATTTAGGTAGGAAATAATCCATAATTTTGTCAGTAATCCAGGAATTGATCACTGCACAATTCAAAATGCTTTTTAATTCCTCTTGAAATTTGGCAGAGGGGTCACTTAACAATTTTCCATAACTCAAGGTATCTCCCAATTGGGTGGGGAGTTCCTCTTTGTAATAGCTATAATTAAGTATTACCACTCCTCCACCCTTATCAGCGCTTCTGATTAATATATCTTTGTTCTCCCTGAGTATTTTGATAGCCTCCCTCTCTGCCCCAAAATTCCCATACCAACGGTGTTTGGTCTTGTACCACTTGGCCATATCCATATTGAGCATGCGGTTAAATGTTTTTATCAAAGGGTTGTTGCTAATAGGGTCGTAGGTGCCCTTTGGTTTGAATCTTTTTTCCCCAGGGGCAATATTCACATTACTTGGGGCAATATTGACATTACATGCAGCTATACCCTCATTGACATTTCCCAAATTCTGTCCATATCTTTCTTTTAGTCTTATTTGTCTTGTCAGTTTAAAATTATCAACAGTGTGCATGAAAGGGTTAGCACTCACCGCTGGAACGAAACCCAGTCCTTTCTCCAGCAGCGATTTTTCGGCTTCAGATAGCTGGTACGATGATAGGTTGAAGATTAAGTCTTCTTTTTCTCCCTGGCCTGCTTCATTCTGGACCGTGTTGCCGCTGGTGTGATGTCCTTTGCCCCTGCGGGTGGTCTTCCAGGGTCTCTGCTGGGCCGTGTACCTTCATCTAAAAAAGAACCAGATGGGCATGTTGTTCCTGTCGCACTGGTCTCCCCCTCACTCTCAGACTGCGCACTGTGCGGCGTCCGGGGGATCTCCGCGGTCTCCACTCCTGCCTACGTCTTCTGGGCTTGTACACTCCTGCTTGCTGCCACCGGTATAATGCGCCTTCGCGATAATCCTGCAGTACCTTTAAGCGATTTGTGTTCTTGAACGCTAACAGTTCAGCACGATAGCTCTCAGTCTGCTCCTGGATGCACCCAAGCCAGTCGGTTTGCTTGTCGGCCTGGAGGATCACAAGATTAGCCGCTTCTAAGCTGGACAGGTCGTACTTTACTTCCTTCAGTTCACGACCGACCTCCTCAACCACCAACAGGATGAGCTCCAAGGAACAGCGTTCGAGCACTTGGCACCACCTTTTGCAAAATTCTGGGTTTGCTTTCCCCAAGGTAGGCACGTTGTTGATTCTGAAGCCACTTTCATGTAACTTTCATGTAAGTAGATCAGCGAACAAAAAAACGATCAAAAATTACAAAAGACAAGATTAGAATCAAGGCCAATTTATTGCAACATTGTTTTTAAACATTGAGCCACATTATTTCCTTTACTATGTCGTTCTATTGGACACTATATATATAATTTGTATGCACTTTTTACAGATAACAGAACATGTTTGACACTTCATGGACTATTCACACAGAGCACCAGTGCCACCTAGTGGTGAAAAATTATATACGTGGTAAATGCAAGTTACAGGACTATAGGTGATGAAAAAAATGTTTTGGGAGGTTAATGACGTCACACTTGGCACCAGATTCAAATGGGGGAGTGGTATAATAGCACCATTTTGATGTACATGTGTTATCCATGAAAAAGGCCCAAATGTGGGCCAAAACGTCGGATTTATGTACTAAATAAAATCACTAATTTTGAAGAAAATAACTTTGGTGTGCGGGTCTTTGCAAACTAATCTCTATATGAGTTTTTTGACCGAGCACCCACAAAGATTAAGCAAAGTCCGGTCTTCAGAGTGCGGTCGCTTGACACAGATTATATATATATGTATATATATATATATATATATATATATATATATATATATATATATATATATATATATATATATATATAATGTTCAAAGTGGACCAGCACACTAAATCAGTGATGTTGAAATAAACCTTTTTTGATTGAAGATTTGGTGTGCTGGTCCACTTTGAATATTGTATACTCTGATTGACCAAGCACCCACTTTCGACCAACAAGGAAGGAGTGCAGGTACTTTGTGAATGTCTATATATATATATATATATATATATATATATATATATATATATATATATATATATATATATATATATATATATATATATATATATATATATATATAATGTTCAAAGTGGACCAGCACACCAAATCTTCAATCAAAAAAGGTTTATTTCAACATCACTCAAGTGTCCAACGTTTCGGCCCACATTATGGCCTTTATCAAGGATAAGTGTAAGTGATCATGTGGGTGTTTAAATACAAAAAAAGTGGGCGTCAAGATGACTTCATTAACAATCAATTAATGCAAATGAGCGTCTTAATACATTCAAGTGAACAATGTGTTTTAATTCCAAATCTGGTCTCTAGGTGTCAGCATTGTACCAATTTCACCATTTTTCTTTTTATAGTAATGCTTGTGATTTCCATTTTGTGAGGAATTTCGCATAATCATATGCGATCATGTGTGATTAAAGAAATTCAATTATATATGTGTACAATGTGTATCAAAGAGATTGTTAAAAACAATAAAAGAATATGTTGCAAAGAAAATTCTTTAGTCTCTTATTGGACTGCTTACTTTGTCTCAGCACAGTAGAGCTATACACACCATCTAAAAGAAAAAAATGTATATCAATGTTACAACCATTGTTACTACTTATGTTTCATTTCACATTTTGTTATTTTATTTTGTTATTATGTTTCGTGTCTCTACTTGTCACTGTCAATTGAGACTAGGGAAAAGAGATTTTTTTAAATTAGGAAACAGTTAAGGATTAGTTGCCCATTTAGGCCCTTTGGTGTCACGCAGTCTAGCTAGTGTATCCAGAATGCCTCTTTCTTTAGAAGCATGTCATTATAATTACCTCCTCTCGGTTTTTTGGATATCTGGTCAATTGGCATACACCTGAATGCCGAGGGGCTGTGTCTTGCTTCAGCCCAATGTTTAGCTACAGGCTGCTGTGAGATGTCCTGTTTTTTACGGAAAAACCACCAGACAATTGAAAGAGCGCATTGCGATGCACAGGTCAAGCATAAGAGCAGCCCTTGACCCAGACAGATTACAAAAAATTAAAAGTAAAAAACAGGACATCTCACAGCAGCCTGTAGCTAAACATTGGGCTGAAGCAAGACACAGCCCCTCGGCATTCAGGTGTATGCCAATTGACCAGATATCCAAAAACCGAGAGGAGGTTATTATAATGACATGCTTCTAAAGAAAGAGGCATTCTGGATACACGAGCTAGACTGCGTGACACCAAAGGGTCTAAATGGGCAACTAATCCTTAACTGTTTCCTAACTTAAAAAAATCTCTTTTCCCTAGTCTCAATTGACAGTGACAAGTAGAGACACGAAACATAATAAAATAAAATAACAAAACGTGAAATGAAACATAAGTAGTAACAATGTTTGTAACATTGATATACATTTTTTTCTTTTAGATGGTGTGTATAGCTCTACTGTGCTGAGACAAAGTAAGCAGTCCAATAAGAGACTAAAGAATTTTCTTTGCAACATATTCTTTTATTGTTTTTAACAATCTCTTTGATACACATTGTACACATATATAATTGAATTTCTTTAATCACACATGATCGCATATGATTATGCGAAATTCCTCACAAAATGGAAATCACAAGCATTACTATAAAAAGAAAAATGGTGAAATTGGTACAATGCTGACACCTAGAGACCAGATTTGGAATTAAAACACATTGTTCACTTGAATGTATTAAGACGCTCATTTGCATTAATTGATTGTTAATGAAGTCAACTTGATGCCCACTTTTTTTGTATTTAAACACCTACATGATCACTTACACTTATCCTTGATAAAGGCCCTAATGTGGGTCGAAACGTTGGACACCTGAGTGATGTTGAAATAAACCTTTTTTGATTGAAGATTTGGTGTGCTGGTCCACTTTGAACATTGTATACTCTGATTGACCAAGCACCCTCTCTCGCCAACAAGGAAGGAGTGCAGGTACTTTGTGAATATTTATATATATATATATATATATATATATATATATATATATATATATATATATATATATTGTGAATATTTATATATATATATATATATATATATATATATATATATATATATATATATATATATAGTCAACTTACAAGTATCTTGTGCAGTAAAATATATATATATATAGAGAGAGAGAGAGAGAGAGAGAGAGAGAGAGAGAGAGAGATTTGTTCGTAAGGATCCGCACTCCACTATTTTTCATCAAAATAAGTGCTTTATTCGGTACATAGATCCGACATTTCGGCCCACATTAGGGCCTTTTTCAAGGATAATGCATGTACATCAAAATGGTGCTTTTATACCACTCCCCCATTTGAATCTGGCGCCAAAAATGACGTCATTAACCCCAAAAAATGTTTTCCCATCACCATAGTCCTTTAAACCTGTGTATTCCACGTATACAGATTTTCACCACTAGGTGGCATCAGTGCTCTGTGTAAATTGTCCAAGACGTGTCAAGTTAGTGCTGTTATCTGCAAAAGTGTATACAAATAACATACATATTATCAATTTAACGACATAGAAAAAGAAATAATGTGGCTCAATCTTTTTTTAAAACAATGTTACAATAAACTGGCCTTGAATCAATATTTTATACTTTGTCGTTTTTTTGTGTCGTTTCTAAACTACTTGACCATTTGCGTGAAAGTAGGATGATATTACAGAAAACAGTTTAGCACCAATTGACCATTTAACCCCGGTGGAGCCACACAATCTAATTCGAATATCCAAAAGGCCTCCCTTCTCAGCAGGGCTTTATTGTAGTCACCACCTCTTGGTCTCATGGGTATGTGGTCTATGGGCATGCACCTAAAAGAAGAGGGGCTGTGCCTAGCTTCTGCCCAGTGTTTCGCAAATAGCTGTTGCGATATATCTTGTTTCTTTTCCTTTTTATCTTTCTCACTTGTAGTTCTGTCTAATGCTGCTCTGATGCTTGATCTGTGCATCCCAATGCGTTCTTTCAATTGTCTGATAGTTTTTCCGCAATAAATTAGCCCACAGGGGCATTTGATGATATATACCACCATTGTCGTGGTGCACGTCATCCTGTGTTTTATTCTATATTTTTTCCCTGTTTGTGGATGATGAAAGTCATTTCCTATTATCAGGCTGCTACACATGACGCAGCCGCCGCATTTATAGACCCCTGGCCTCTGAGTGAGAAAATGGTGTCTTTGTGGTTTAATGTATTTCTCTAATGGATCTGATGGGCTCAAATTCTCCCTTAGTTTCTTCCCCCTCCTGTAGCTCAATCTGGGTTTACTGGGTAATTTTTTGTTCAGGCACTCGTCACTTGTTACTATTGGCCAGTGTTTGTTCAGGCATTGGTTCATGTAGTTTGACTGTACACCATATTGACTCACGTAGTAAACCTCCTTTGAAACACCACTGTCCATTTTTTGCACTTTGCTATTGCTGCTAAGGTCAATTTTGCGATCCAGGTTTAACGCCCATTGTTTTGTGTCTGAGATCAGTTTGGGAGGGTACCCTCTCACCAAAAACTTGTCACTCATGGCCTCTAGGTCTTGGGCTCGTTTACTAGTATCGCTGTTAATTCTTACCACTCTCAACATCTGGGACTTAGGCAATGAGTTCAATAAATGGCGTGGATGGTTGCTATGGTAGTGGACAATGGTGTTTCTGTCGGTGGGTTTCACATACAAACTGGTGTGTAATTTATCCCCCATTTTGTATATTTTCACATCCAAAAATTCAATTTCATTCTTATCATGCTTTAAGGTAAAACGCACTGGACTGTCCAACTCGTTTAAGCATTTTACAAAGTCAATCAGCTCTTCAGTGGGACCTAGCCATACAAAAAAGATATCGTCTATGAAGTTCACGTAAACCAATGAAAGAAATGATTAGGAAGTAAGAAAGCCCATCAGCCAAACATGTTTATTCATTACTGCTCCTATGATCTCCAGCCGCAACTGGCATTTTTTTTGCAATATTATTCTTAGAACCTATTGCAATCTAATACTTTTAGGCAGATATATATAAACCATGATAATAAATACAAATAATTTGGAATGCATGTTACCTTTAGTATGCTTTGAAGTATATTTACTATACTGTAGATATCAGTAAGGATTGTTTTATGTGGAGCCAAAAGGCTCTCCCAAACAACATCTGTTAATTGAGTACATAAAGATTAACTAGCATTCTATAAACATTTGCATAAAGTTCAGTCTGTGTCTGAGTTCAAATACACAAGTACTGCTTAAATTAAAGACAGATTCACACCTTTCTCTAACTGCATCCTGGACTTCATTTGGTTAAAAACAAATTCCTTCCAAGAATTTCCTCTTGCAAAGAATTCTGTGAGTGTATAGTGTATGTATAGTGTGTATATTTAGTGTAATTTTAGTGGAAATGCATGTTTCCTACTGAAAAGCCCTGTTAGCTCCCCAAGTTATTGTGATGAAGTATATATTTTTGTACCTTTAGCTACAAATGACAGTACTGGCTGAATAGAAGTGGATTTGTATGTTACTATGCAAATTATTTGCTCTCTGAAACACTGTATATTATATGACTTATTTACTGCTAGTTTCAGCAGTCACTTTTCTGATGACAAAATGGATTTCAATGAAAATTATACTCATATTTAAAATCTACTTATTTTTATACAGTGCTGTTTTATGCTCTAAAATGTGAAAAAATCTGTCTTAGTTCTTATATCCACAGTCACATTTATTTTCCTTCATCTCCCACAGTTGTTTGTTTTCCTTCAATCCCCGAGGTTTTCATGCTGTGGCTAATAAATATAATAGTACTTGGATCATACTGAACGGTCTTTTTTCATCATGTATTCTTTAGTTATCTTCTACAGTACAAAGTGTAAAGCTGGCCATAGATGTTGAGATTTTTAAAAGATCAGATCCTGATCGTGAGACCACGATCTTCTCAGAACGATCAAACGATCGTACGAATTTACCACCATCAACTAAAAAGAACAATTTGCCAGGAAAACAAAGGGGAGCTGCCTGCTTGGCCCTGCAAACATAGATAGATTGCACTGGGACCGACAAAGATTTTTTGACCTGGCCGATCAATTTCCTGACAGATGTCGGCCGAAAAATCGTAAGATGTACGATCGTTCAAATCCCACTAACCGCACGATAATTTTGAAGGATTGGTCGGGCTTCCCTAAAATCGGTCGTTCGGCAAGAAGAATCGTTGCGTCTGTGGGGAGCTTTATAGCTGTATTTATCAAAAACAGTAAATTCAGTTACAGTGCATATAAAAATTTGACCATTTTTCTGTTGCAAGGACACCACACTTGCGGCTTTTAAGATATTGTGAGGTAACCCAGAATCCATTGTTAGATTTTTAAATGTTTAATTTACTACATCAGGAATCAGACCAGCAGTAGTTCAGGTATGGGACCTGTTATCCAGAAAGGAGTCTTTCTGTAATTTTGATCTAAAAAACCATTAAAACATGAAATAAACCTTATAAGATTGTTTTGCCTCCTGAGGCATAATTGCATCTTAGATGGAATCAAGTGCAAGGTATTGTTTTAATATTATAGAGAAAAAATCATTTTAAAATGTTTTAATTATTTGATTAAAATATAGTCTAATCCATAATCTGAATCTTTCTGGATAAGGGGTATACGGATAACAGATCCCATACCTATATGTGGTTGGTTGCTCACTGGGACAATCCAATGCATTCCTTCTCCTAAGATATAATTCCCCATTGATACTCTCGTAGCTTCGCATCAAGCCAGGGAGAACACTGGACGATAGAAAACAAAACCTGATGTGAGTGCATGTATTTTTCATAAACATTCAAACCTTGTATTAGCTGACTATACATTTAACGACTGTTTTTGTCAAAAACGGAAATGCCATTTTTCTGTTTTTCCAATTTTTTATTCAGTATTTTGACCCTTGTCCTCTTAAAAGTGTAAAATATAACTATAGAGGGACTATGTATGTAATGGATTTCCAGGGTGCACTTTAATGCCTCTATTTGGCATAGGGGATGGGTAAATCTTCTCACCTTACTGAATAAATGTCAACCTGGGCCTACATGAAAAAATTCCTAAATGTACATAGTGGCATTTTTGTTTATTCAGATGTTCTTTTTTTAATTTGTGTTACTTCCCCCCTGCTTACCCTAAAGCAAGTGTAGATAACTTCAATATGATAAGGCAGGCATTGAAAAAATGGCATGTGCTTACTGAAGTAGACATGAAGTCTCAGTGTGTTCTCCTGGACCAGCAGCCATGGGAGTGGATAAAGTATAATCATGAAATGGGGGCACCACAAGAAAAATCCCCAATATAATACTATAATGAACCCTTATTAACATATGCTACAAATGAAAATTAATGCAACAAATCAAATGAATTGTTATGTTGTAGAGCTCTACAAGTTGATTAAAATGAGGGTTCTTGAATTTTGAGGATGCTTTAGTTATTTCACATACTAGATGAAACATATGATGATGGACGACCCTGGGCAAATGCCTTTGCCCATTTATCAAAACAGCCCTGTCTTTTGTAGGCAAACATGTTCAGTTTCCCTGGTGACTAAAAAGTGCATATTGAAGTCCATATTTCCCAGAAAATTAGTAACTGGTGTGCATTATGACACACTGTAGAAACAATATTTTCATTTGGCAGGCACTAAAGAACATTAGCTTTTTTTGCCACTAGGTGTCACTATTTTTCAGCATAAGCAAAATTCCCCCAAAGATCTCCGCTTTTAATTAGGAAGCATCAGACTAGTCCCTGGATCAACTATGAGCTATTTTCGATAACCCTGTATTCCTTCACATGCTAAAAGCCATCCAACCCCTTCTTAATGCAATCTAATGTATCAGCCTGTACAACTAATTCCAGGAGAGAATTCCACATCTTTATAGCTCTCACTGTAAAAAAACCCCTTCCAAATATTTAGGCAGAACATCCTTTCTTCTAATCGGAATGATTGACCTCATGTCAGCTGGAAAGACCTACTGTAAATAAAGCATTAGAAACATTATCATAGGATCCCTTTATATATTTATACATAGTTATCTTATAAGCCCATAAGTGCCTCTTCTCCAGTGTAAACATCCCAAATTTGGCCAATCTTTCCTCATAGCTAAGATTTTCCTTACCTTGGTAAGAAAAGATGTACTCTTAAGGCCTTCAAGTTATCCAGGAAAGCTGAAACATTTGTTAGGCATAAGGAGGCCAATAAATCATGCAAACAGCTATCATACATTTAAATTTAATATTGCAGCAAGGAATAAAATGAACCCAAAATTATTTTTTAAATATGTAAATAGTAAAAAAATTAGGCAGGATGGGGGTGGGACCATTGTTGTCAGATGGGGGTCAGTTGATTGATGAGAACAGAGATAAAGCAAAGATTCTGAACTGTTATTTTTGATCTGTCTACACAAATGAGGAACCAAGTAATGAAGGTTTCCAATTATAGTATTTCAAAAATGATGCATGGTTCATGCATGGTCCAAATGCAAGGTTATGTACTTTGAAAGAAATAATATAAAAGCAAGTTATACGCTTAAAAGCATTGTGTTGGGTATTCTTTAATTCAGAAGGATCTAATTCCTGGCAGTGTCATTCTGTGTGTAATAAAGCAAATAAAAGATTGTCTTGCATAAAAAAGTGCATTTACGCAAGGGATGAAAATATAGTTTTGCATCTTTATAGGTCCCTGGTAAGGCCTCACCTTGAGTATGCACTGTAGATTTGGGCTTTATAAATGATATAAATGAGCTGGAGAGAGTGCGAAGATGTGCAACTAAACTGGTTAAAAGGATGGAAGATTTAAACTATGAGGGTCGATTGTCACCGTTGCGGTTGTTTTCTCTGGAGAAAAGACACTTGCGAGCTATTTTCGATAACCCTGTATTCCTTCACATGCTAAAAGCCATCCAGCCCCTTCTTAAAGCTATCTAATGTATCAGCCTGTACAACTGATTCAGGGAGAGAATTCCACATCTTCACAGCTCTCACTGTAAAAAACCCCTTCCGAATATTTAGGCGGAACCTCTTTTCTTCTAATCGGAATGGGTGACCTTGTGTCAGCTGGAAAGACCTACTGGTAAATAAAGCATTAGAGAGATTATTATATGATCCCCTTATATATTATACATAGTCATCATATCACCCCTTAAGCGCCTCTTCTCCAGCGTGAACATCCCCAATTTGGCCAGTCTTTCCTCATAGCTAAGATTTTCAATACCTTTTACCAGCTTAGTTGCCCTTCTCTGTACCCTCTCTAATACAATAATGTTCTGTTTGAGTGATGGAGACCAAAACTGTACAGCATATTCTAGATTGTAGATTTCGAAGTGTGCTTAGGGTCATTGTCTTGTTGGAATATCCAACCCCTGCGTAACTTCAACTTTGTGACTGATGCTTGAACATTATCCTGAATAATTTGTTGATATTGGGTTGAATTCATCCGACCTTCAACTTTAACAAAGGCTGTAGTCCCTGAACTAGCCACACAGCCCCACAGCATGCTGGAACCTCCACCAAATTTGACAGTGGGTAGCAGGTGTTTTTTCTTGGAATGCGGTGTTTTTTCCACCATGCAAAGCGCTTTTTCTTATGACCAAATAACTAAATTTTTGTCTCATCAGTCCAAATCACTTTGTTCCAAAATGACTGTGGCTTGTCTAAATCAGCTTTTGCATACAACAAGCGACTCTGTTTGTGGCGTGAGTGCAGAAAGGGCTTCTTTCTCATCACCCTGCCATTTAAATGTTCTTTGTGCAAACTGTGCTGAATTATAGAACGATGTACAGATACACCATCTGCAGCAAGATATTCTTGCAGGTCTTCGGAGGTGATCTTTGGGTTGTCTGTAACCATTCTCACAATCCTCCGCATATGCCGCTCAGCATCTAGAGGCTGTTACATTTGCAACTAATATCTCCAGAGAATTAAGAGGGGTTCCCAAACTTTTTCATATGACTGTAAGTAATTAGCCTAAGGGCAATGCTGAAGGATTGACTTTAGTGTTTTAGAAGGTTTGAAGAGCATTGGAATTTCTTGCTGTGGAGAAGGAGATGAAATTAATGAAACCTTCAATGGCCAAACCCTATGATAAACAGGAAGCATATGGATATTTTGCTATTTGGTCTCATGGAAATAAGAAACTCTCTAAATATAATTAGTGATTTCCTCATCACTAAAATAATTTAAACATTGTCTACTGTTTCTTTTTTTTTTTTTATTATTTTTTATTTAACAAATTTTTACAAGATAAGTCTAGTGACAGAGATTTAGATAGAAAAATGATATAAAGTAGATAAAGATATAGCAAAGTAGATCAAAACTATTAAGAATACATAAAACAGCGCTATTTCGTTGCAGTACACTTCCATTGTTCCCATACTTAACCCACGAACCATCTCTCTAACATTCAAGCTACATAGAACAGATACACTTTTATTATATTATTCCGGCTGATTCACTTGCCACCTCCTCAGATACATCATGTTTATACACAGAAAGATCCTCCCTTTGATCCTCTTTTAGCTTCTCCTATCCTTTTATACTTATTTGTTCAGAAACCTAACCCATGGTTCCCATATTTCCCAGTATTTAATGCTCTTATTGTGAATAATATGTGTTATTTCTTCCATCTTCCTAGTGTCCTCTACAACCTGTTGCCACTCCATATAACTAGGAGGTGCCGACTCCTTCCAGTGTCTTGGGATTACTGACCTGGCAGCATCAAGCAGGTGCAAGGTAAGTGGGTCCCTTAATAAACTATTTTTATCCGTATCTAAGCTTAACAGGATCCAAGGAACATCTTCCACCAACATATTAATATTCGTTACTTCTTTTATTGCTTTCAAAATATTACCCCAATAAACATGCAAGTCCTTACACTTACACCAAATATGAGCGTGTGTCCCCTTTTCCTTACCACATCTCCAGCATAACTCTGTATGTTCAGGATACATCCTGTTCAACTTAGCTGGTGTAAGATGCCATCTAGTAACTATTTTAAAATTCATTTCCCTCACTCTTGCCGCTCTAGATGATTTGTGAGCTAGTAACTGAATCTTGTTCCACATTACGGGGGACATCTTAATGTTTAGTTCCTTTTCCCACTCCCTGCGTGCTGTGTCTTTCACCAAAGAGATATTTGATAATAGGAGTTTATATATATTGGAGATTGCTTTATTAAGGAACTCTTTACATTCCAAAACTTTTTCCCATTTCTTTGTCTACTGTTTCTAATGTAATAAGGTTACTTTTCTTTATCCCCCTCTCAGCACTCTGTCTCTCTCGTAAAATAGTCAAAGTCAGATTCTAATTGAGAGGTAGGTCAGATGTATTGGTGTTGCTGTCTTTGCCTGGACTTTATTAGATACAGTATATATATTAGAGCTAGTCTTTCCAAATGATCGACTCAAACAAAATGCTGCGTCTAGAGAGACTGATCACTGAGAGCCCAAAATGTAAAATACATAAGAATTTAAAAAATACCACCACTTCAATAAATTAATGCTGAGATTACTTAGAATGCCTGCAGATGCTAGGAAAGCAAGAGGAGTGAATTTGGAGGTCCTAGTTACAATTGCGATGAAACATGTGCTTTTCCTGCAATGTTCATTCACTAGTTATTTCAAGCAAAATTTGCTGTCTAGTTATAGGGAACGCATACCCTCACAGCCTCTTATTTGACCTTTTCTGGATGTATTTTTTAAAGTTCAGGTTGCAGGGCTTTATCATCTATTTATATAGCACCTGCACGTTATGTAGTGCCTTGCATTAATTTATAACAAACAGGTCTTGCAGTAAATTACCAAACAAGGGTTACAGAATAAAAAGTATCAGTGGCCCCTGCTCACAAGAGCTTACATTCTAAAGGGGTACATCTTCATAACTCTGCTCACAGATTTTGTAAGCTTTCTCCCTTATTTTATAACAGTGTTGGTACAAACATGATGTTTTGGACCCCTGCTGTAGCTGCTTTCCTAGCTGTCCTTCTCTTGCCCTGAGGCAAAGATGATGCTAGTTAAATGGCAGTGCAACTACCTCTGTTCCCAACAAGCAAACAATGTAAAAGATCAGTGGGAAAAGACAGCATGATACTAGGTTTTATTGAAAGATATATTAACAGCAGGAAGAGAGGGGTCATGATTTGACTTTATAGATTACTGGTAAAAAAAGAAAAAAAATCAGTTGCTTTAGTTCTTTACCATAAAACTACAAAATGAGCGTATTTGTGCTTAAAGGAACAGTAACACCAAAAAATGTAAGTGTTTTAAAGTAATGAAAATATCATGTACTGTTGCCCTGCACTGGTAAAACTGATCTGTTTGCTTCAGAAACACGACTATAGTTCATATAAACATGCTGCTGTGGAGCAATGGAGGAAATTGAAAAATGGCTATGTGGCACAGGTTAACTAATGGATAAAAGATAACACCATTAGACAGACAGAGCTTATTTGCTATCTGCGATCTCCTGAGCCCTTTCTCCTTTGAATGGCTGCCCCCATTCCTACACAGCAGCTTATTTATATAAACAATAGTAGTGTTTCTTAAGCAAACACAGCAGTTTTACCAGTGCAGGGCAACACTACATTATATTTTCATTACTTTAAAACACTTTTATTTTTGACGTTACTGTTCCTTTAAGGCAATAACATTAATACGTAGTATATTTTGTGCGACAATAATTTTTCTCCTGAGTATGCCATGAAGAAATAGAGAAATAAACTAAATTTTAATACATGGTTAAATAATTCAGGCAATGCTGCATTATTGTTCAATCCCTTATCTTTATTGACAGATACTCTCTGCTGACTATGGGGAGTCAGAAATTACCAGAATCAGTACAATCTGAAGTAAGTATAGGCTGCTTAAAAACACTAAAATGAACAGACATTAATGGGGGAATTTATTAAATCTAAAAATGTTCCCATTTTTCATGAATACAAAGTCTCCCATCTCCCATTCATTAATTTACCTAATTTATAAAAAAAATCAGATTGAAAAAGTTGGTGCAGGAAAAAGTCGCAACAAAATCATGTGTGCATTGTGCAACTTTTTCCATTTGACGCCAAAAAACTCAACTTTTTCGGATTATTGAACAAAAACCAGCCTGAAACCCTCAAAGATCATGAAGGCAAGTAACAGGTTTTCAGCAGTTTCGGGGTATAGAAAATCTCCAATCTCCCTCTAAAAAATTGAGTTTTCCCCTTTAAAAACTCAATCAGAAAAAAATTGAGGTTTAATAAATAGACCCCCTAATGTATATATCAGTCACATAAGTTAAGCATAGGGCCCATTTTCTGTATTCTTTGTCCTCCTGCTACTTGCACTATTTTATGCATGTTATTGCTATGTTCTATGCACAGTATATGGATATAAATACTAGATATGTAATACACATGAAAGCACAATATCCAGTGTAATATATACCTGTTTATATAGCTCTACTTCTCTTGTACACCAGAATATCCTTAGCTTAATCAAGAAAAAAGCATGTATCGTTTTTAGCTAAATCTTCCTTCTCTTAAACACCCAGATAAAAATATAAATCAAGTTAGACTACCCCTAGAATATGTAGGTATAAATCAATAACACAAAAGTTTCCACAATAGTGAAGTCCAACCTACACTTTTACAGGGTTCCAAGCAGGAAGGGGGGCACCAGATTTCTAAATAAATGACAGTACCTGTTGTTCCCTTAACATAAATTGAATGTACGATCAAAGCACAGAGGAGGAGAAAACAGCAGGCAGCCTGAAGAACACCTGCTGAGTCCTAATTAGTATCCACTGTTTTTAATGGCTTCCTGTGGCTGGATGTTTACCTCTCATTTGTTACAGGACTCTTTTCTCAGCTACTGACAAATATACTGTTTTCTTAATGCATTCAGGGTATCCCAGTACTTCGGATCCCCTACTGCAAGCTCTCCAGCGATGATCAGTATCTGGAAAGCATCAACAAATCCAAAAATCATTTGAACCAACGAATGTGTATTTTCAATGGCAGTGTTCACAACATGTGCTCTAGGCCCTTACTTAAATATACATATCTCAATGGGATAAATATTTTTGCAGTTTAAAACCTTAAATCTGAGTTTAAAGGGGAAGGAAACCTAGTCGGCGCAAACCCCCCACCCCCCTCCCGTTTGTTGCCCACCCTCCCTCCTCCCCCTGGCCTACCCGTCCCGCTGGGCAAATGCCCCTAACTTGTTACTTACCCTTCTGCGCAGGTCCAGTCCAGGAAATTCACAGACGACATCTTCTTCCACGCGATCTTCTTCCTGCTGTGAACGGCGTTTTGGCGCATGCGCAGTAGGATCATTTTGCCGGTACGGATCTACTGCACATGCGCCAAAAGTCACGCGCATGCGCAGTAGATCGTACCGCGAAATGATCCTACTGCGCATGCGCCGTTCAAAGCAGGAAGAAGATCGCATGGAAGAAGATGTCGTCTGTGAACTCCCTGGACTGGACCTGCGCAGAAGGGTAAGTAACAAGTTAGGGGCATTTGCCCAGCGGGACGGGTAGGCCAGGGGGGAGGAGGGAGGGTGGGCAACAAACGGTGGGGGGGTGGGGGGTTTGCGCCGACTAGGTTTCCTTCCCCTTTAAGATATAAGAGCCCTTATCAACCTTTGTAAAAAAATAGCAATTAATAGCAATACTTCTGAAAGCCAATTGAAGTATCTAGCCTATCTGGATATGAATTACCTATATAATTTCTATATTATTTCTTGTGTTTGCCAAGGGAAGGCTGCACTGCCAATTGTTTCAAACAAAGGGCCATATTCAATCTAGTGAGAAAAAGTTATCTCATGGTGTTGCACAAGGGCTACTCGTGCCAAAGTACTGTTATATAAGCTTCAAATTCACAGTGAATAAAAATTATAACTGTAAAGTGAAAGGGTACAGCCATTTCCTGAAAACCTGACATGGCAGAGTTGCCTCTCCTTGCTACCTTCAGCAGCAGAATAATAATCCAATACTCCTAGCATTCATCCAGAGCTAACTAAAGATAAGGTCACAATGGGTAACTTAGTCAAGTGTGGCCCTGGTTTAATTGAGCAGTTTATAATATAATCAAAATCAAGCCACTTTGCATAAATCTGTTTTAGCTGACTTTTATTTTCCTAATGGCTTTTCATTAGTGATGTGCGAATCTGTGCGAAACCCATTTAAATCAATGGGTGTCGAAATAATTTTGACGCATGTCAACTTTGATGCGAGTGACAATTTTTATATGCGTGACTATTTTCTCCAAATGCATTAAAGTCAAAGGGGATCTGAATCATTTTGGCGCGTGACAATTTTGCCGCGCACCAATTTTTTTTTTGACGCAGTGGATTTATTATTTATTGTTATATTAATCGCATGTCAGCTTTGACACAGTGCACATTGTCATTACTACTGTCCGGTTTTGTACCTCATGGTACTTCCTCAGAGTATACATTTTTTCACACAATACACAACTTTATAGCTAACCTTGATTACAGACAAATATCACACCCATTATCTTAAAGGGATATAGCCTAGTTCATACCCTGTATATCAATATATCGCCACACTTCTCTATGTAAGGCGTGTAATTATATTAATGTATCAAAAAAAATAGTAGTACTGTCACAGGAAAAGAATATGAGTGTAGAACATATATTAAAGGGATACTGTCATGGGAAAAATATTTCCCATATTCTAGAATTTTTCTAAATTTCAATTGAAATGTCTTAGTAGGGTCATTTTCTAGGCACTGGTACTGTCTTTGATCTCCAAGCTGTATCAAGATATCATTCTCAAAATATTCTCTGTCAATCACTACAATTGATCGACTTTTATCTGATTTTCTCATTCCTATCTTTTCATTATCCTTAAGGGATTTCAAAGCATCATATTCCTTTTTCGTTAAATTATTGTGTGTAACCTTTTTTACATTTTTTTTTATAATTTTTCAATTGTTCTTTTTCCTCTTCTATTTTTTCACTTTCTTTAATTTTTTTGGATAAAGATTTTAGATCATTATATACCAGTGTATGGAAGCGATCCAAAAATGGACCATTTTGTCCCATGGGATAAAAAGTAGATTTGGGTTATAAATCTGTATGTACTATATTGCTGTCCCCTTTATTATCAATGTTACCCAAATCATCTATATCCGCTAAAGCTCTCATTACATCCTGTGTTGCAAAGTTTCCCAAATTCTCAAAATTTTCAAAATGACCCTCTCCATTTGTATTCAAAACTTCCTGACCTTCATATATCTCACTCTGATCTTTCTTTTTAAGTCTACTATTGTTGAGAAGAGGGAAAAATGACTTGATGGACAGAACGTAAGTCCCTTATTCAATACAGTTCTTTCATGCTCATTCAGTGTATAAGAAGACAGATTTATAACCAAATCTTCATCTACTCCAGTCTTGTTACATAAATTTATCGTTTCTTCTTCTGTATTTCTAATTTCCTCATTCCTCTTTTCTGTTTCTCTCTTTTCTCTTTCCATGTGTCTTCTTCCTCGCTTTCTTGTTCTATTCCTTCTTGTCTTTCCTGTACCGTCTTTACTTTCTTCACTTTGCCTTTTTCGTTTCCACCTTCTTGCACCTCTCGACTGGTTTCTATTTCGCAGTCTGTAGTCACTAAAAAAGTAACTCCTTGGATTTCATCCATATCTCTAACAGGTGTGGAACTTATTTTGGGTTGTCTCCCCCTCTTATTCTGTTTCAAAATTGGTCTAATTCGTTCCCATCTGCCTCTTTCTTTGCTCAATTCCATCCCCCAGGAGTAAACTCTTTCATTCTCATAGTCCACTTTATCTCTTAAGAATTTCTGTTGTTTATTATCCATTATTTTTTTCGCCATAGTTTCCAATTCTTCTTTCATCCTTGTTTCTCTTTCTTTGTATCCTGGCATACTTTGGTAGGCATTTAGTTGACCTTTAATTTCTTCAATCTCTATATTTAATCTATTTTGTTCTTTTTTATATTTCCTTATCAAAATTCCCATCAGATTAAACAAGCACTCTGATAGTGCCATTTACCACTCTTGCATTACATCAGTATCTTGTAAGTCAAAGGCAGGACATTTTTTCAGTTGTAATCCTCTATGTACATATTCCACCTCTATGTAGTTTTCCAATGTAGAGATCTCCCACCATGCCTTCAACTCTTTAAGTGACAACTTCTGAAATTTTTTGAAAAGATCCATCATTGTTCCCAATCTATCATCTGATATTCTCAGTTCTCTCTGTTCTTTCCTTATAAGTAGAAAATCTCTGCTCAATGAGGCAGTAAAAGATAGACAACAACAAAAAAGACAAAATGTTACAAATAGTAATAACAGTAAGAATAAAGTTTATTTTGTGACAGACTATAGTACAGAAGCAATAGATATAAAAAAGATACTATTGAAACACTGGCATATAATAAACTCAGATCCGTCATTAAAAGTAGATAGACCCTGGTTCACCTATAGGAAAACTAGATCTTTTGCAAGTTATGTATCCCCAAGTATGCTCCCTGATAAGCGTGCGAATTTTTGGCGAAACGAAACGGCTCAAATTCACCCATCCCTACTTCTAGCACCTGGGCTAACTTGGATATTCTCCTATACCTTGTTCATCATACCTTTACACTTTATTTTTTTCATACATATTCTTGTTTGTAGTGACCTCAACAACAAAGTTACTTCATTACATATAAGAAAGCCAGGCATTACGCTGGAAAGAACAAAGACAAACAATAAAAGTAAGTCTTTTATAGAGCTATTTCCAGGAAACCAAGATAACTGGCAGTGCCAGTGTGACCTCATCTTCCTGTCTATTTGACAGAATACACTGAGGCATATATACAGACTGACGTGTGCAGACACTTTTGAGGGTTCATTTACAATGCCCCACTCAATACAAAAAAAGGTTGCAAGGGGCAATGCGTGGATCATTGTAAATAACAGCTGAACTTTTCAGAGCGCAGAGAACTGAGTCTCCCTTTGCTAATACAGCTCCAATTGGGATTGAGATTTGCTACCTCACCCCTTTGAAAGGCGTGTCAAATGGCTGGTTAGTCAATCATAGCTGTACTCATTTCTATGTGGACTACAGCTTGAATCTTAAATACTGTAACTACTAAATAATTTTTTCAGCATGTGGAAAGGGTATGTGCTTTAAGATTTAAAAGGCAACTATTTGATATATATATATATATATATATATATATATATATATATATATATATATATATATATATATATATATATAGAGCCCATGTGCATGCCCTCAGGCACTGGAGAGGGCCATGAGTTAAAACAAAATAATGTGGATACAACTTCAAGTCATGAATCAATGATTTGTACAGCACTTATTGAATATTTATATTATAGTTGCCTTGTAATAGAATTATTGTTCTTTTTTTCTACATCATTTTATGAGCTAATAACAGGGCAAGAATTCAGAAATGTATAGATAAGACATTTTGAGGTTAAATTCAAGTACATTTTCATTTATCATAAAATTATTAAATGCCAAATTAACTTTTACACCAACTTTAAACTTGTGTAAATTGTACTACAGATTTGTATGGATAACTAAATAACACAAATTCACAAGATCTATGTCTTGGGGTATCTTAATAACTATAGCTTGTTCAAAATGTACTCTTACAAAAGATCATCTTTTACTAAAGTAAGAGTTTAGAAGACACATGAAAAATAAAGCAGAATAGGCCACAGTCATCAATGAGTCATAAAAAAGAAACTTGGAAGATGTTCTCGTCAGAGAACTATTATATGCTTGGTTAGTGTTTTCAGCTGAAATCCAGGAATTGCATAATTCTTTAGGTTTTCAGCTTCATAAAATTGTCTAGCTTTTCTCAGGCATACAGTATAAGCTAGCAGTCTGAATCTTTCACACATCTATGAAGTGTGCACATCTATCTTTCAACCTGACAGTCTTAATAGTATTTCTTAAGCAAGTTAGTGAAACTTTGTAGGTGGTGTTTCCGGATGTTTGTACTCTTTCCAAGCATTAGTTTTTCCACCCAAATATTTTATTAGCAAGTTTGTTTGTTGTCCTATTTTCATCATATCTAATGGTGATTTGAGCTCTGATTTAAATAGTGCACCTGTCAGGAATCAAGGCGAGTCTGAAGGTATGAGCCTCCCCCACGCTTCCCACTGAGTTGCGCCCTGAAGGTTGGTACAGGACGGTGAGCCCGCAGAAATAACAGTTCGTAATAGGGACTCAGCACTTATCTGCAGTAGAAGAAGCGAAGTCAGGAACAAGCCGGGTCATACACAGGAAACAATCAAGAAACAGGCGCCAGTTGAGGGAAATCCAGTAGCGTAGTCAGGGAAGCCACGGTCGAGATCAGGAGAAGCAAATACAGGAATCCAGGGATAATCAGGAGAGTAGTCAGGAACAAGCCGTAGTCGTAATCAGAATAATTCATCAGTAGAAATACGCTTAGTGTCAGTAGAGACGATCACCTCGCATTGAGCCTAGGCCGGAGTGACCTTTTAACCCCAGGACGCATGTTGGCGTCAGAACGTGCGCCTGCGGCAGAACGCGCGCCTGCGTCTGAACGCGCGCGCGCACGTAAATGCGCGCTCGCGTCAAAACGCGCGCCCGCGTCAAAACGCGCGCACGCAAATGCGCGCGCGAATCAGAACATGCGCCTGAACTAGCAACAGGTGCCGGTGTGGGGATATTGGCCTGAGGAGACGTCGGCTCAGCTTGAGCCAGATCTGCTGGGACCTGACATTGCCCCCCCTCAATATGCAACCTCCGGGTGCATGTGGGAGCCGGCCTGTCAGGATGAGATTTATGAAACAACTCAATAAGTTGAGGAGCATGTAAATTACTCACGGGTTCCCAGGAATTTTCTTCTGGAGGAAAACCTTTCCACTGGATCAAGTATTGAAGCCAACCTCGCCGGAATCTAGAGTCCAAGACAGCCTCCACTTCAAATTCCTCGACACCTTCAATAGATACTGGAGCTGGAGGACTGTGATCTCTCCCCGAAAAAGTATTCTTCACCACTGGTTTCAATAAAGCTACATGAAAAACAGGATGAATTCTGTAAGTAGCTGGCAATTTGAGCTTGAAAGTTACCTCGTTCACGCGTCGAATAATGGAAAAAGGACCCAAAAATCGTTGACCCAACTTCTTAGACGGACACGGAAGTTTGATGTGCCGGGTAGACAACCACACCAGGTCTCTAACTTGAAACTCAGAACCCTTCCTCCTCTTACGATCAGCAAAAACCTTGAAGTTGTTCTGTGCTTGAGACATTGCTTGTTGAATTCTTAGGGTATTATCAAGAAGAAAAGAAAGTCTCTCTTGAACCGCGGGCACCTCTATTCCCTTAGGAAGGTTAGGAAGCACGTGTGGATGGAAACCATAGTTAGCGAAAAAAGGAGTTTGCTTGGTGGAGGAGTGAAGAGCATTATTGTAGGAGAACTCAGCCAAAGGTAAAAGTTCACTCCAATTGTCCTGGAGGAAGGACGAGAAACAACGGAGGTGTTGTTCCAACGTCTGGTTAGTCCTCTCTGTCTGCCCATTGGATTGTGGATGAAAAGCCGTGGAAAAGGCCAACTTGATTTTTAGAGCTTTGCACAATGCTCTCCAAAATTTAGATGTAAACTGTACTCCCCGATCTGACACAATCTCATCTGGAACTCCATGGAGCCTGACAATTTCTTTAATAAACACCTCAGCCGTAGAAGATGCCGAAGGTACTCCGGAGAGGGGAACAAAATGTGCCATCTTGGAGAGTCGATCCACAATTACAAAAATTGTATTGTATCCTTGCGAGGGAGGAAGCTCTACAATGAAATCAACAGAAATGGTACCCCACAATCGAGTAGGCACTGGTAAAGGACGTAGCAACCCCAGAGGTTTAACATGTGAATCCTTAAACCGGGCACAAGTCTCACAAGAGGATACGTAATCTTTGCAGTCCTTAGCCATGTGAGGCCAGAAGAAAAATCTCTGAGCAAGATCCAGAGTCTTGACATAACCCATACCCGCCAATGGGTGATCATGAAGTAATTTTAGAGTCTCCAAACGAAGCGATTCTGGAATGAAGACCTTGTCTTTCAAAAAAAATAACCCATCACAAACTTGTAACTCCCCGTGTGGAGATAAAGAAGAGGACGCCTGCTTGATCTTTGACAAAAGTTCACTTTGTAGAAGAAAGAAATTTTGAGGACGTAGTATCGTATCCGGAGGAAAAGGATCCTCTTCCTGACTGTGTAACCGTGAAAGAACATCAGCTTTCTTGTTCTTAGAGCCAGGCCTATAGGTTATATGGAAATTAAAATGAGAAAAAAACAATGCCCACCTGGCTTGTCTTGGCTTAAGACGTTTGGCGGTCCGTAGATATTCCAGATTTTTATGGTCTGAAAAAATAATGATTGGGTGCAACGCTCCTTCCAACAGATGACGCCATTCTTCAAATGCTGCCTTAATGGCCAAGAGTTCCCGGTCAGAAACATCATAATTCTTCTCCGAAAGGGAGAGTTTCTTAGAAAAGAAAGCCACAGGATGAAGAGCGTTGTTATTGCCGGTCCTCTGAGATAAAATAGCACCAATAGCAGTTTCAGACGCATCAACTTCCAGAATGTATGGCAGTACAGGGTTAGGATGTTTTAAGACAGCAGCAGATGTAAAAAGATGTTTCAATTGATCGAACGCCTCTTGTGCTTGCGTAGTCCACTGAAAGGTTTTAGTGGAACTAGTTAAATCTGTGATAGGAGCGATGATCTTAGAAAAGTCCTTGATAAACTTTCTATAAAAATTAGCAAATCCAACGAAACTTTGTACTGCTTTCCGGGAAGAAGGAACAGGCCAATCTAGAATAGCGGACACCTTCTTCTTGTCCATGCAGACTCCATCAGAAGAGATCACAAACCCCAGGAACTCCACTGAAGATTTGCAAAATTCACACTTCTCCAGTTTGGCGTACAAACGATGAGTTCGCAGACGGTTAAAAACCTTTCTTAGTTGAACCTCATGGTCCTGTTCGGAGGAAGAAAAAATTAAGATATCGTCTAGATAGACAATCAAAAATTGATCCAAAAAATCTCTGAAAATATCATTAACAAAATGCGGAAAAGTAGCGGGAGCGTTGCATAAACCAAATGGCATAACGAGGTACTCAAAATGTCCAAAACGTGTTCGGAAAGCTGTCTTCCACTCATCTCCTTGACGAATCCTTACTAAATTATATGCCCCCCGCAAGTCTAATTTAGAAAAAATCTTAGCCCCACGAAGGTTCTGGAATAATTCAGGAATAAGAGGTAACGGATAACGATTTTTTACAGTGATCTGATTTAAGTGTCTGTAATCAATGCAGGGACGTAAGGAATGGTCCTTCTTTTCCACAAAGAAAATACCCGCCCCTGCAGGTGAAGTGGAAGGGCGAATAAACCCTTTCTTCACGTTCTCGTTGATATAATCTTTCAGGACCAACAGTTCAGGCTCAGACAGAGGGTAGATGCGTCCGAAAGGAATAGGAGCCCCAGGAAGCAAATCTACAGGACAATCATAAATTCGATGAGGAGGTAATGTGTCAGCTCCTTTTTGATCAAAGACATCCATGTAGTCCTGAAGAAATGAAGGAATAGCCTGAAAACGAGGATCTTGAGGTGAACACAAGGCAAATGCTTTAGAAGTGGTTCTGGGCATGATGAAATGAGAAATACAAGCCACAGACGAAAATTGCAATAACCCAGTGCTCCAATTTATTGAGGGATTGTGTAATTTCAATCATGGGAAACCAAGAATCAAAGGAAAAAGAGGAGAAGACACCACATCAAAAGACAAAGTCTCAATATGATTAGAGTCAGTAATAACAATAAGTGGTGTGGTCTCAAACATCACTGGTCCAGAGGAAAGTTGGGAGCCATCTGCTGTCCTTACAAGAAACGGCTGAGTCTTGGGTCGGGTCGGAATATTGTGAGTTTTAATAAACTCCGTATCGACAAAACAACCACAGGCTCCCGAGTCTATGACGACCTTACTCTCTAGAAACCCTTGGGGCCACAGTAGAGAAATAGGAACAATGAGCATAGGCAATTCTCGAGAGATGGAAGGTGAGGATGGAAGACAGGTTGGATGAATATGCTTACCCCCTGGCCGGGTAGGACAGTTCCTCAGGAAATGACCAGAAAGACCGCAGTAAAGGCATAAA
The DNA here is from genome assembly GCF_017654675.1 of Xenopus laevis. Taxonomy (NCBI): domain Eukaryota; kingdom Metazoa; phylum Chordata; class Amphibia; order Anura; family Pipidae; genus Xenopus; species Xenopus laevis. Next base: position 57,521,060 of record NC_054379.1, on the reverse strand, counting down.
TTGTTCTCTCTTCTGCGAGACCTCTCCTGGGCTGAGATGGCTGTTCTAATAAGTCCAATCTGCATAGGTTCAGGAGCACTTGTCATAGAAGCAGGGGAGGAGATGAACGACGAAGTTGCAGAGACATGTGGAGACAGAGGGGCCTTAGGTAATACCCAGGATGCTCCAAAAGAAGGTGTTGCAGCTCTCTCTGCGCGTCTCTCCCTCAGACGACGATCAATCTGTACACACAGATCAATCAAGGACTCCAATGAATCAGGTATTCCTACTCTGGCTAACTCATCCTTCAGAGTAGGACTCAAACCCAAGCGGAATTGATGTCTGAGGGCCTTGTCATTCCACTCGGTGTCGGTGGCATAAGTACGGAAATCCGTCACATAATCTTCTACTGGGCGTTTGCCCTGACAAAGAGTCCTGATCATAGTTTCAGCAGTGTCGGACCTCTTAGGATCGTCATAGATCTGAGCCATAGCTGAAAAGAATATATCCACACTAGCCAGTAATGGACTTTGGGTTTCAAAAAGACGATGAGCCCAAGTCTTGGGTTCTCCGGACAATAGGGACATAATCACTCCCACCCTGATTTGTTCTGTAGCATAAGATTGATTTTTCAGGGAAAACATGAGTCGACAGTCATTTTCAAAAGCTCTGAATTTAGCTCGATCTCCTGAAAAGCGTTCAGGAAGTGGTATCTTGGGCTCGGGCGTCGGATGTGGGAAGAAGAAGCTACACCCGGAAAAGCAGCTAGAGCTGGGGGTCCAGGAGGAAGAGCAGCAGCAACAGTCATGTCTTGCATCTGGGTCTGCAGTTGTTGATAGCCCCCCTGTAAATCTCGAACAGCCCGAGTAAGGCCAGCCAATTGCTGAGCAACGATTTCTAAAGGGGAAAGGGCTGGTTCTTCAGACTCCATGGCGAGGTGATACTGTCAGGAATCAAGGCGAGTCTGAAGGTATGAGCCTCCCCCACGCTTCCCACTGAGTTGCGCCCTGAAGGTTGGTACAGGACGGTCCCAGAAAGGAATAGCAGGAGTGCTAGGTGAGCCTGCAGAAATAACAGTTCGTAATAGGGACTCAGCACTTATCTGCAGTAGAAGAAGCGAAGTCAGGAACAAGCCGGGTCATACACAGGAAACAATCAAGAAACAGGCGCCAGTTGAGGGAAATCCAGTAGCGTAGTCAGGGAAGCCAAGGTCGAGATCAGGAGAAGCAAATACAGGAATCCAGGGATAATCAGGAGAGTAGTCAGGAACAAGCCGTAGTCGTAATCAGAATAATTCATCAGTAGAAATACGCTTAGTGTCAGTAGAGACGATCACCTCGCATTGAGCCTAGGCCGGAGTGACCTTTTAACCCCAGGACACATGTTGGCGTCAGAACGTGCGCCTGCGTCAGAACGCGCGCCTGCGTCTGAACGCGCACGTAAATGCGCGCTCGCGTCAAAACGCGCGCACGCAAATGCGCGCCCGCGTCAAAAAGCACGCGCGAATCAGAACACGCGCCTGAACTAGCAACAGGTGCCGGTGTGGGGATATTGGCCCGAGGAGACGTCGGCTCAGCTTGAGCCAGATCTGCTGGGACCTGACAGCACCTGTATATGTTGCCTTAGTACCATGTTCTTTTCTCACATATTTGAATATCTGAAAAACAGTAAACAATTTGTATTATACTAAGCGTGCCTACTCTTCCTACACCTAGTTCCGGCTCTGAAACAGAGAGCTAATATTGCTTTTTGTTTACTTCCCAACATTTAAAAAATCAAAAGTCAGGGTCGGATCCAAGGGTAGGACCAAGCTGGATGGATCCAAGGGTAGGACCAAGCTGGATGGATCCTACCCTGACTTTTGATTTTTTAAATGTTGGGAAGTAAACAAAAAATAATGTTAGCAATGTTAGCTCTGCGTTTCAGGGCCAGAACTAGGGTTAGGAAGAGCAGGCACGAGCCTAGGGTGCAAAGCTGGGGGGGCACCAGGCACGTACCTTCTCTGCCTCCTACTCCTAGTCCGGTCCCCTCTCTACTCAACTGTCCGCATGCGGCCAGGACCGGCTTTGCTCCGTATAAGTTATATATTCATCTTTGTAATAAAAATACCTTGCCCTGGCAGTCTAGTGGTGCGGCGGGGACGCCCGCCGCGCCATCGGCGGGGACGCCCGCCACGCCGCTCCTCTTCCTTCGGTGTGCCGGCTTCCTAGTGTGCGTGCGGCGCACATTCCTGTAATTTATAGGCGCATGCGCGCTGGCATTATTACGTCAGCGCGCAATGGCGCGAAGTTTAAATGTATTTAAAGGGGCAGTTTTTCTATAATCTTTGCCCGTGATAGGATTGTATTCCTGGTGCTCCTGAGCCTTGTGCTATTTGTCTACTTCCTTCTGAACCTGTCTGATTCCTGTTTTGACCCCTGCCTGGCTATTTTGACTATTCTGATTTCTGGATCCTGACCTTGCCTGCTTACGACTACCCTTCAGTTTAACCCCTCGATTGATCACCCAGTTTTGACCCTTTTGCCTGTTTGACAATCCTTGCTATCTGCCTGCCTCGACCCAGCCTGCCTACGATTCTGCCTAATCCTTTGTACCGTGACCTTCGGCCCAAAAAGACTCTGCTAACAGCCGTGCCCCTTTGCCAGCCAGAACATCTCGCCTTGCACCCCTCGCTAAGTCCAGGTGGCACCCAAGTAAGCTGAGGGCTCCTCCCGAAGCCCAACGGTAGTCACACTACTGGTGAAGCCGAGCCGAGACCAGGGTACTTGGCATTTGTTCTGGTATCGAGTGCCGGCCGTGACAATCTTTTTGAAAAGGTTTAATTGATATGTCTTGTTTTAGAAAAAAACATTTGTATGCTACAACACTAATCCAATATAGTTTTGGTATTCTCTGTGTTTTAGTTTCTCTATTCATAATTGCAAATTCCATGTCCTAAGCATTTTGGATAACAGATCCCATACCTATACAGAAAAGAACATATCTGTTATATAATTTAGTTAGTGAGTTTCTTACTATATATTTTGACAACTTTAATAATTGGTTTCAAAGCTGGAAGGTTTAGTGGACATATCACCAAACTGTGAGAAGACTTTTGCTGGCCTTTCATCTAACCCACATGTGCTTGTATTCCACATGAGCTCATATTTACTTTGCCTGGTTAATGACAAATACCGTATTCCTTAACTTTACCCTTCTTAATATTGGTCTGACTAAGTCAAGATATATGGTTCACATATATGTGGCAAAACAATCAAATGTATCAAGTGTTCCTTTCAACATCTAAAAAGCATCAAAATAACACTTAAAGCATCAAATAACACTTAAAGGAAAATAATAATACTTTTAACCAATGAAAGATTTCCTTACAAATAATGATTTTCTTTATGGCAATGATAGTATGACATGAACATGGAAAGCTGTACCTGACTTTATTTTATGAAATTATATTATAATATATTTTTTTATTTTGGTAAATTTGCTAGAAATTGCGATTAACCTTCACCATATCATACTGAAAGAACAAAAAATATGTATGAAGTATGCCTACTTATACAGAAGGGTTCCACAATACAATATTTAATTAAGAAAATAGTTTGCCAACTCTAGGTTTACTTTCTATTTATAAGAGTGGCTTGAATATTTTATGTTTAATAAAAAGCATTACAAATATGTTTATCACCTATTTTTCACAGGTAAGGCCAAAGAAGCTCTTTTTTAAATACTTGCAGCTTTTCTGCTAACTGAACCTTTATTTGAATTAGCACAAGTACTGATATCACAAATAACTATTCAAATCTGAAATTCAATATTGCTCTCTAGGTGTGCCTTGTCAACAGGGATTCCCCATTGTACATTAAGAACTAGGAATAAGCAAGGGGCAGGAATGTGATTGCCCAAATACAGGCCCTTCACATAACAGGCAAAGTTGAAACTGCCAGTAACAAATTCCCTGTCACTTCATTCAGCAGTAACTCTTAACAGGATCCAGGTCAACAGGTCAATATTACCCAAATATTCATTAACAATATTTTTTGCCGTAGGCCAAAACTATAGTTGCATCATACTCTGTGGCATGATTGATGCATTTTTGCAAATGTATGTGAAGCATTAATTCTCCAAATAAATTCCAACGTGCATAAAAAAGTGCATAAAACACCCCAAATCCTAAAACGTATTAAGTCTGAGAGGAAAAACTATTTGTGTCCTAACTTTGCCTATTTTCAGTTAGGCCAGTTAAACTAACAGGCCATTTCAAATTGTATGGGATATGTTATCCGAAAACCTTATGGGAAGGACATCTCCCATAGACTCCATTTTATCTAAATAATCCAAATTTTTCAAAATGATTGTACTTTATCCAAACTAAAATATAATTAATCCTTATTGGAGTCAAAATAAGCCTATTGGGGTTATTAAATGTTTGAATATTTTTTTGGTAGACTAAAGGTATGAAGGTTCAAATTATGGAAAGATTCTTTATCAGTAAAAACCCAGGTCCCAAGCATTCTGTATAACAGGTTCCATACCTGTACATGTAAAATACCCTATGATGCCAAAAAGTTCAAGACATTTTTTGGCAAACCAGTTTATAGTTACCCAAGTTCAAAAACGGTAGAAAAAAACATTGTCACCTGAATGTAATAACAGAAGGAAAAAATATAGACCCAATATGAAAAATAGTTAATTTTTTAAAAACAGTTTTTGCAAGCCCAACCTTTGTACCAGTGTTAAAAGAAATTGGATTTTTGCACCAAAATATACACAATCTATATTCACAAGGTCAATGTGAATTAAAAAAATTGCAATGTATTTATGCAAGCTTTTTTCTGTTTACAATTTATTTTTTTACATTTGCCTATGTGTGGTGTGACTGCACCATAAAGAAAGAAGTAGTTTAAGTCAGTAAGCTAAGAAAAGTATGTGCTCTATCTATGATACAACAATGATCCTGATGGAGGCACCGTTGAGCCAAAACACTGACTAAAAGCCACCTTCTGAGCCTCTAAACCAATTTTCTAAGGTATGTGAATGTTTGCCTTAATTTTTCCATTAGAATGGAACATAGAATATATCTCCATCTCCACTAGTTTATGCTTCTAGATTGGCAGATAATTGCAAGTTTATAATTTATTGACCTGTGATTGTCTTTGTGAATTGATAGCTTTATTCTGATTAATAAATTATGGAACAAATAATTATCTATCTGTCTACTTATCTATCTGATTTATTATTGTTTGAGGATCAAGATGGGTTATATAGATGTAAAAAACAAGGCTGTGTTCATTTTGGTACTGGTATATTACTCAGAGTCAGGATCAAGATTGGGGTATATCAATGTTAAAAAGTTTGCCCACGCGCACAATCACATTTGCATTTGTTCTGTACAAGCTTTCTTCTTTGGAAAACAAGTGTGGAAACAAAGCAATAGATAAAAAGAAACAAAAAAGAATGTGAAAAAGACGATACACACACACACACATATATATATATATATATATATATATATATATATATACTGTATATATATATATATCTATATATATATATGCAACACGAATCTTTGCAAAAGTGTATGTAAGATTCAGCACATCAGTACAGCAATGTTTCGGGCAAGCTATATGCCATTTATCAAGCCATATAAATAACAGCATTATAAAAGCAGTATACAGTAAATTACCTTGATACAGTTATGACATATTGCCTAGATTTATACTTGTATATCTACACTGTACATATATATATATTTATATGTATATATATACTGTATATATATATATATATTTGTGTGTATAAAAGTTAGCGTTCATAATCACTGAAGAATCCAAAGGTCTTGTGCAACCAAAAAATAATAATAATCTGGCAATGTATGAAGAAGTGTGTTTGGCAAATGTTAGGAGAACACTGATGGAACAATGTACCACTCTCATAGTAATTTGGTGAATACACAACACAATTTTCGTAGTGAACATGCACCCATCAGGCAGTAGTGCTAGAGAGAGACTGTGTAACCTGACAATTTTTTCTCACAATATTTTTCAACTCCTTACTCATAAGTGTAAAATCCAAGGTAAATATCCTGCTTCCTAGATGTTGACTCCTTATTTTGATATAATGTAAACTCTTTCTGGCCTAGGGTGGCGAAATTCTAGGGGCAGCATGCAATAAAGCATTCCCAGGGCCGGATTTACATAGCAGCAACCCTAGGCCCGCTGACGTTCCTCTGCCCAGCCCCCTCCCGTTTATTCGCTCAAGTATTCATCATCGGGACCAGTGCAATGGGAAATTTAAAAAACTATTTTATCTCCTGCGCATCCCCAGTGTTTCTGAACCAATGTAGGTGTGGTTGGCGCAGTGGGGGTGCATGTGGATGGCAGGTGCCTTGGAACCATGCGGATGTAAATCCGGCCCTGTTGAAGTCTGCTCTGTATTTATGTATTTCATTTTATACTTGGCATGCTAGATTTTCTTCTGGGTAACAGTTTTTACACAGCTGTTGAAACAAAGTGAATTATATATATATATATATATATATATATATATAATATATATATATAATATATATATATATATATATATATATATATATATATATATATATATATATATATATATATATATATATATAAATAAATCAGGAAAAGGGCAATACATTTTTTTTCATAAGCAAAGACTCTGTTATCCGCAAGCAGAATTTATTTTGTCTGAAATTGTTAAGAAGATACACAGGTAATGCTAATTATGGCAACATGGGAGTGCTACACCTAATGCCCAGTAATAATGTTCACTTTGTTGCTGCCACACTTTGACTTCAGTGTGTAAAAATCTCCCCTCACTGAGATATTTAGTAAAAGCTTAGCAGTAAAGCAAACATATGCTTTCTTCCGTGGAACACATCGCAAGTATTTTACGCCAATGTTATCAGTGTGATGAGACTGGAACAAGGATGAAGCAGAGCACACTCCTCAATGCTTTTCAGAAGATAACCCGGTGCACAGAGTAAAGGGTACGGCAATCCCCAAACAGATACTTCAAGTAAAGATACACTGGCACACAAGGTAATTGCAGTGCAGGGTGACCCCTTGCTGTTTATTTGTGCGGACGTGCAACGTTTCGGGGCGAACCCGCAGAGCAAGGGGTTTGCCCAAAACTTCGCACGTCCGCACAAATAAACAGCAAGGGGTCACCCTGCACTGCAATTGCCTTGTGTGCCAGTGTATGTTTACTTGAAGTATCAGTGTGATGAGATCCATTTGGAGGATATCTGTCAGCAACTAATTAGGCATTCAGTGAAATAATTACTAACTGACAAGCTTGTCTGTCTATTGCACAAATATGTGTGGACTCCATATGTTTTGCTACTGTGTTCATGTTAATCCTTATTTTGTAACTTTTTCATTCAGGGTGACACAGCTGCATTGAAATCTATGTATCAGTTAAGCAGTATAATTGGATTCTACTTAGGGTTACCAGCATATTTCTTTAAAGGAGTTGTTTACCTTTGAATTCACTTTTAGTATGATGTAGTGTGTGATATTCTGAGATTATTTGTAATTGATTTATTTATTTTTATTATTTTTGGGTTTTGAGTTATTTAGCTTTTTATTCATCAGCTCTCCTGTTTGCAATTTCAGCAATCTGGTTGTTAGGGTCCAAATTTCCCTAGCAACCATGCATTGATTTGAATAAGGATATGAACAAGAGGGGGTCTGAATAGAAAGATGATAAATAAAAAGAAGCAATATTAAATACATTTGTAGATTTACAGAGCATTTGTTTTTTAGATGGGGTCAGTGACCCCCATTTGAAAGCTGGGAAGAGTCAGAAGAAGTCAAATAATTAAAAAAAAAAAAGAAAGAAAAAGAAGACAAATAGAAAGGTCGCTAAGAATTAACCATTCTATAACATACTAAAAGTTAACTTAAAGGTGAACCAGCCATTTAAGGAGAATTCTTTGTGCAGGATTGGATAAAGAATTGGTATAATTGTTTACTATCTATTAATCTATTCTATCTATCTGTCTATCATCTATCTATCTATCTATTGTAGAGATTAGCCCAGCAACAGGATAACGGTGACTCCCTGGATGAGTACACTGATTAAATCAGGCACAGTAGAACAATGGGTTTGAGTGAAACACACGTGTGGATTTTTATTTAAACAGCCCTATTTACACCATTTAGAACTGTACAAAATGAAAAGGGTTAAAAATAAAACAAAACAGCAAAATAAACCCTTGCCAGCTTGGCAGCTAACTGTACATTCAGGCTTCCCTGACTACCAGACCGGAAACAACCTTGCGTTGCTCTGGTCTCTAGGTTAGCAATAGCAGTCTTTACCACACACAAAAGAAAGGTTTGTATTTCACCTAAAACCCCAAAAGTTTGCTTACCAAAAAAAATAAGTCTTTCACAGAACTCCCCAGCCTGATATCTCTGAACTGGTTCCAGGGTGGAGCGAAACCCTAAACAGGCTGGGAATTCTTATAGCAACCTGGATCAGCAGATTCGATTCTGCTGAGCTTGTTAACTGGTCTGTGAGCTGATTGCATTACCAGAAACTGAGAGCAAACTGCTCAAACCTGGGACAGACATACACACCATCCTGCACAAATCCACAAACTTTTACTGACCTGCTGTCACACTATCTAGATATAGAGCGGTATAAGAGGTTTGAATCAAGGGCTTGGTAGCCCTTGGTAGACAACAAAAACTAGGATTGTCTACCATTAGCCTTTGCTCACTATACGTTACACTTACATGAGTGGCACAAAGCTTGAGCTAATCAATTATGCCTTAGTAGCTCATAAGAGTGCACCTGTATCACTTAATATGTTAAGCAATCTATTTATTATAATATGTAAAATTAAATGTCACTCAAAACTGTGTAAAAAACTGTGTAAAATACATGGCAAATTTATCAAGGTGTGTTTCTCATTTTAAGCAGACCAAACATTGGATTGGATGCTATTATTTTATGCTGCTTCAGACCTTGTGTGGTCCATTAAAGTCAATGGTGAAAAAGTCAAGTAAGCTCCTGCGCTCTAGGAAAAACAGTAAAAAGTTGTGATGGATCAACAACTTATTTTCTCATAACTTTTTCAAGAGGCTGCTTACAGTTATGCCTGAAATATACTCAGGGGTACACGTTTGCTGAAAATCAGTACAAGCATGGTAAGTATGCTGTTTTTAACTTGGCAATGCCTGTCACTGACTTTTTACGCCTCATAATAAATAGGCTTTACAAAACACATGCTGGCGACAATACCCTTGCTGTGTTATGCGTAAACATTGTTGTATAGTTTTTCCCTTGTTGCCTATTGCATGCCAGCCTACAAAACTTGTTCTTTGTTAGAACCATCTCATAGCTACAATACCAAGTGCTACAAGTACAACTTGTTACGCTCACTGGTTAAAACTCAAGCTTTCTTGGTAGTCACAGCTGTTTCTAGCAGATGCCAGGGTACTTCTTAATAAATGATAGCCATCCTTACTACTATTGTTACAGGTGTCTGTAATAGCAGTTATATGGCTTGGTAGTGATTATTTTACTTATCCTTACATTTCCATGAAGTGTGTGTAACTGACATCTTTGTGGGCTCATTTCTAGTTTGTATCACACCTTTAAACATAATGTGAAATGTGCCTAAGATGTGTATTATTTCTTATTGGCAAAATGTATAATTAAATAAATACTAAATAATAAATATTTAAAGAGAGGATAGCGTCACTTCTTGCATACAAATGAGTGTGGAATTAATAACAGCAAGTGATCCACTTGATCATTGGCAAAACTCACTAAGGGAACCCTGAATATACCGTCACTACCAGGCTGGCATTAATTACAGGTTTTCCTCAATGGGCTTTCCTCAATGAACAAACACTGTAGTTAAAAGTGATTTCTGTGGAGGGGATACAATTTATACAATGTGAAGCAATGCATATTGGCACCTGAAGCTTTAAATGAAGACCTGACATATTGAGGGAAATTCTTATCATACTTACCATAATTTAACTTTCCTGGACTCCGAAGAAACAGCATACACCATGGGTTTTATCCTGCCCCCAACTGATTAGGACAGGCCCCTCCTACTTATTAAAATTCTATATTAAACCTTCCCCCAACGCAGCCCTCTATATAGTTTCCAAGCCTAATAATGGTCGGGCATGGTGTATGCTGTTTCTTCTGAGTCCAGGAAAGAGAAATTACGGTAAGTATGATAAGAATTTCCCTCATTCCAGGACTCCTTGAAATAGCATATACCATGGGAATTACCAAAGCAATATGGGGGGGGAATAAAAAGACACCACCACCAATGCTTGATAATTTTACCGAGGAACAGAATTCAGTACTGATAATGCAAATACTGATTCCTGGTTACTGTAGATATCCAGCTTATTAAAACCGAATGAATGTTTCCGGACTGGCCCAAAGAAGTAAATAAGGCCCTAGTGGAATGTGCCTTTAGATTTTGAGATGTCTGCAGACCTTGTTCCCTATACGCTGTTTCAATACATGCCGTCACACACTTAATGAGCGTCTTCTTAGAAGCCAACTGCCCTTTACAAGGTCCCTGTAGAATAACAAATAGTCGATCTGTTTTCCTCACAGCCGCTGATCTTTGGAGAAATATTTCCAGAACTCTAGCTGGATCCACTTCCAGAAGCTGAGGTTGCTGTTGAATCACTTCCTCTGGAAATCTTGGTATAATGATTTCCAGAGTCAAATGAAAATTCAAAACTCTTTTTGGTTGAAACCCCTGGATCAGCTCTTAAAATTATTTTATCCGTAACGACACAGCTCTGCCTGATTTGGAAAAGCCTAGAGTTCACTGATACATCGAGCACACACAATAGCAATTAAGAAAGAAATCTTCCAGCAAAGAAGATTTGAAGGTATTTGCTCCACAGGTGAGAAAGGAGGACTTGTTAGCACCTTAAGAACCATGGGCAGATCCCATGGGGGACAAAAATGTCTACTTTTTGGCTTTAACTTTGTAATAGCAACACCAAATCTTTTAATGAGTTCATCATTAGTGAATTCCTGACACAAAAGAGATGGCTGAAATTTGTACTTTTAGGGCACTTGGGCTAAGGCCCTTGTGAAGCCCAGACTGTAAGAATTCTAAGAACTCCACCATTGTAGGCTCTGATGGATTAACACCGCCTGTTTGATACCATTGCACAAATTTATCCCAAATTCTATAGTAGGTACTTCTGGTGTATAAAATCTGAGGATTCGGATGGACTAATGGCCCTTGTTGGAGAAGATTGGAAAACTGATGCAACAAAATTGGAGGACTCACTGACAATCCTGATAGGATCGGGAACCAAACTCTGTAGGGCAAACATGGAGCAATCATTATTACTGTCACCTGCTCCATTGCAATCCTCTTCAGTAGTGGACGGATTAAGGGAATTGTAGGGAAAGCATTGCCCAGGCTAAATTCCCAAGATGCTGTTTTTAAGGCATCGACTGCTTCTGAACCCTTCATAGGGAATCTTGACATGAATCTCTGAGCTTTCCTGTTGGAGGAGGTTGCAAATAGATATATTTCTGGACAACCCCAAATCCTGGTGATGAATTTGAAAGCCCTGAGCTGTTGCTCCCATTCTGCTGACTGAACCTGAGCTTGGCTCAGAAAATCTGTGCATACGTTTTGACTGCCTGGCAAATATAGAGTTGATTGATTGTTCAGATAGAATTCTGCCCATTCCATGATTGGAGCAATTTCCCTGAGAAGCGATTGACTGCTGGTACCTCCTTGCTTCTTCACATATTGAACTGCTGTAACATTGTACAACCTGCAAAGAAGAGACCGACTTCTAAGAATTGGAGCAAAGCTTGAATAGCTTCCCACAAGGTTTTTATTTCCAGTGTATTTGTATCTGTCTGTCAGAATTCCCGCACTCCTTGAGCAAATTGTATCTGAAATTGCACCCCCCATCCTGAAGCCGAGGCATCCAAAGTCAATACTTCCCAGTAAATTTTCCCCATCTGACAGCTCTTGGCTATATTCTCTGGAATTATCCACCACTGCAGCTGCTGCCGGACTTCTGGAGGAAGACGGAGACTGTAATGAAGATTTATCTTGTCCCATTTCGTGAGGAGAGCAGGTTAGATCGGATGCACATCCACAATGACCCTCGAAGATTGCAGCCTGGTGCTCAGTAATGGAGGATTTGGCAACCTCCCATGTAGCTTAAAGAACAAAGTTACCAGCACTCAAGGCATTTGCTTGCAGGGGAAACCTTGCTTTTATTATTTGTGCGGAAGTACAACGTTTCAGGGTCATGCCTCTTTGTCAAGCATATGGTACAAAAAATATATATAGGGTAATCAAAAAGAAAATTTATCCGGTTCGATGCCCGCAGGGATGGAGGCGCAGAGATAAAGCTCCTGCGAATTGGGGTCTAAAATCAGCATATAATATCTGTTCCCCCCCTGAAGTTTGTCCTTACCGAACTCTGAGGCTGGTCGCAAGGTTCAGTGGGCAAAGAGAGGCTGGTTTACTGGGGCCCAGACTCCTTAGAACTTTGCTGCGACTTCTGGTTGTGTTGCCTCAGCAGCTGCCATTTCAGCAACCAAGGCTGCGTGACCTATTCTTGTGGCTCTGCTCGTGAGGTGACTTGGTGCAAAGTTTCACCGGCTGCAGCTGTGTGTGCTAGCGCCTGAAGTGGGTCCTTACCGGACCGGACTGGTGGTGCATTTACCCGCATCCATATTGACTCTGCTGCAACACTTAAACTAATCACCTCAGGACCCGCCATTTCAGTTGCTGAGTCTGTGGGACTTTTCTAACCTGATACTTAATATCCCTGGCCACGATATTTGAATGTTAATGTTTCATTCTCCCAGGGGATTATTAAATGCAAGGTCTTTTTGTTGGTGTGCAACCCCTTCTTTTTAGTGGATTTCAACTCAATTTGAAAAAGTCGGCAAAATGGCAACTTTGGATTAGCTGCTGGGACACTAAGGCATAAAGTGTTTGGTTAAATCTGCTTATGATATATTACCATCACCTTAGTGGCAATTGTTTGTCACATTCAACAGAAAACCCAGGTTTTTTTACAAGTTGCCTGTCATTCAGGGTTGACTCTTATTTTGGCTATCCACTGACTCTCTTTAAACCCTAAAGTTTTAGGGAAGAGCTTTTGATATGAAACATAACAAAAGTGGTGTAAAGGTGATGCCTTTAATGGCTAACTACATGTAAGATGATAATCACAGCAAGCTTTCAGAACATTGCAGTTCCTTCTTCAACACTAAAGTTTGTGTTGCATCTGTTTAAGGAGATTCGAATTTTGAGTTAGAGAAGGCAAGAGGGGAGAAAAAAAAATAAAAAAAAGAAGAAAAATACTACAAAAATAAAAGAAAGGAGATAAAAAATAAATAAAAAATATATGAAAGAACAAATAAAAGAGAAATTAAACACAAATACATTTATCTCACTTTATATAGAAGTTTTGGGTTTGTTCTTCAATACAGTATAGTATATGGAAACATTTTCTCCCTCATCTACAATGTCTTCTAAAGCAAATGGCAGAACGTATGAAAAGGCTAACAAGAAATACGGAAAGCAAAATGACTCAGATACTAACAATACTTAGTTATCTCAAAAATCTGCTTCTCTCAGATCATCCTTATCGGATGACTACTCTCTTATTGCGGCTGAAGTAGCCAAACTCATTAATCCAGTCATAGAGTCTACAATTGCGAAAGACAATGACAAACTACAGATTAAAATTACCAACATCTCAGAGAAACTCTCTACACATGATGAACGATTTTGTGAGATCGAAGATGTGGTTTCTCAACTTCAAGACGATATTATCGATTCTTCATCCAGGTTGGACTTGTTAAACAAAACCAAGAACTTAAATTGAAACTGGATGACTTAGAAAATAGATCTAGGAGAGACAATTTTAGACTTATAAACATACCTGAATCTTTCCAAAAAGACTCACTAAACACGTTAATTTCTAAATTTCTAGTTTCCTCTCAAACTTGGTCTTCCTCAGGAATGTTAAAGTTTCAAAATAGAGAGACTTCACAGGATTGGTCCACCTAAGGATCTCCAACCCATGAGACCAAGAGCTGTAATTGTCAAATACCTGGACTATTCAGATAAAAATAGATTATTTCAAGCTTACAAAAAATTGAATACACTTGATGTTGAAGGAAATAAATTTTGATATTTCAAGACTACGCATTGCTTCTGTCTCAAAAACAAAAGGAATTCTCCAAAACTTGCCAATCATTGGCTAATCTACATATCAATTTCTCCTTGATGTATCCTGCTAAACTAAAGATTTTTCTGCCTTCTGGTGCAAGCGTTTTTAGTGATCCTGGAGAGGCACATACTTTTACTTCACATCTGGAAAAGAAGAATAGAGGAAATTTTGCTCCAGTAATAACATCTAACTCGAAGAGTGGCTCTCCCCCAAAAAATCAAAGATGTTCCTCGACAATCCAAATTTTCAAACAACTTAAAAACTTATCAAGTGCAGACCAAGTCTAGATCGAGATCTCCACTTCCTCCTAGAACAGGCAGTCTTCCACACTCCAGTGAAGAAGACATGATCTCCGATACTTGACTCTTTAAGGGAACTAACTTTTTCTTCAATATGACCCTGTAGTGGGTGTTATGCTCTCTGTTTAACTCATCTCATAGAGAGAGAGTTTTTAGTTTTCCATCCTTAGGGAAAAAAGGAAGTGCCCTATTACTTTATACACCTAATCTGTTATGTGTTAAGTCACTATTTTTCAGTTCTATATGCTGCTACTGTTCAGTACTGTTTGCTCTGTTTTGTTTATACCAATGGATGTAACTAAATATGTATTATTTTATTTAAATCTGCTCAAGCTCATCTTTCAGGTTGGTGTTCTCACCTAGATCAAATTCTTTGTCCTTTGTTTCCTGGAATAACTTTTCTAAGAGAAAGAGTATGCTCAGAAATGTAAAGAATACCAAATGTGACATACCATTTTTACAAGAAACCCATCTTAATGGTTCAGAGAATATCTGGTTGAAAAAAGATTGGGTTGGTGAGCTAGCCTTTTCTCCTGCTGTTAATAAAAAATGTGGAGTAGCTATTTTATTCCACCGTAAATTAAATGTTGCTATAGCAAAGTCAATTGAGGATGAGCTTGGCAGATTTATTTACACCGAAGTACTCATTAACGATGTTGTGTGGCACTTGTGTTCCGTGTATGCTCCAAATATTTCTAAATCTGATTATTTCAATTGTCTTAAAAAATACATTTCTCTGCTTCCTGCTAATAATATAATTCTGGCAGGGGACTTGAATGAGTCATTTCTTAGTTCTTTAGACAGATCTGATTGGAAATTGAATAATCCTTGTAAGAAGTCTATTCTCCTACATAATTTTTGCAGAGATACTAACCTTAATGATGTTTGGAGACTTTTTCACCCTGCTGAAAAAGATTTCACTTTTTTCTCATCTGCTCATCATATAGGTACAAGAATAGATTATTTTCTAATTTCCAATAATCTGGATATAGAAAATATTAATATCTCAGACCATGCACCAATTTCATTGGTGGTCTCCATTTCACCTGCTCCCAGAAACTTTGCCTCTTGGTCTTTTCCTGATTTGCTAAAAGATAATCCAGACTTCATAAAGATGCTACATAGTAGATGGGATTTGTTTTTCAAGGAAAACAAAATACACTTGCAAGATCCATCCTTACTATGGGAAACTTGGAAGGCAGTGGCTAGAGGGGAAATATCCTCTTTTAAATCTCACTTAGAAAAGTTAACAAAAATGTTCTTGAATTGAGTAAAAGACAAAGTGTCTCTTACATTCGATTTAAACAGCATCCCTCATTTGAAAATGCTCAAAAATATAAGAATATTTTAGATGAACTTAAAGTTTGGAACAAATTGAGACAGAACTTTTTTAACCTCTTTTTCACAGGCTAGGCTCAATAACTTCAGTAACAAAGCAAATAACTTGCTTTTTAATTTTACTAAGGCTGAAAATAAACAGGCTAAACTTATTAAGATTAAAGATATTCATAATCAGCTAACAAATGATCCCAGCAAAATTGTAGGCATTTTCAAAGATTATTATAAGGATTTATACTCTAATCCAAATATAAATTCTAAGAAAATGGAGAATTTCTTTGAAAATTGTAAAATCCCCCAGATTTCGAAAGTTCAGTTAGAAAAGCTTAATAGTTCAATTTCCTCAGAGGAAGTGTCCCCTATTATTAATAATCTGAAAACTACAAAGGCAGGTGGCCCAGATGGCCTAACTCCTTCTTTTTACAAAATTATGAAGGATAAAATCTCACCTTTTCTAACAAACTTATTTAATGATATATTATTCTTTGGAAAAAGTCTACCTTCTAGTGAAATATCCAACCTTAGAGTCATCCAGAAAAAAGAAAAAGATTTATCCCTTCCTTCCTCCAATAGGCCTATCTCCTGACCAGGGGCAGCTGGGAAATTGACAAAATGTCTATCCCCATGTCACATTTCAAAATTGAATATAAAAAAATCTGTTTGCTCTTTTGAGAAATGGATTTCAGTGCAGAATTCTGCTGGAGTAGCACTATTAACTGATGCATTTTGAAAAAAAACATGTTTTCCGATGACAGGATCCCTTTAACATTGATGCTGAGAAGGCGTTTGATAATATTACCTGGGAACATCAATTTTTTTGCCTTAAAAAATTTGGTATCACGGGCCCCTTCTTCCAATATATCAAATATCTTTACACAAATCCCAGAACACAAGTCATTTTGGGGGGAGTTAGGTTGCCACCATTTGAAATATTTAAAGGGACGAGACAGGGCTGTCCTTTGTCGCCCCTTTTATCTAATATTGCATTAGGACCGCTAATTAATTTCCTTGATCAATCTAAGTCAATTAAAGGAATTACCGTTTATAGTAGACATCTTAAGGTATTAGCGTTTGCCGACGATTTATTATTAATTTTAAAAAATCCAGAGTCTTCACTTAAAGTTGTTTTTGATTTATTCCTAGACTTTCAGTCTTTTTCTGGTTACAAAGTCAACGTTGAGAAATCGAAAATAATGAATATAGATGGTTCTTTTTCTAACTCTCTACTTAAGAAATTTCAACTTAAAACCCCAAAGAATCAGATCAAATACTTAGGATTAATAATTCCTTCAGATCTAAATATTCTATATTCTTTGAATTTTACTCCAGCATGTCAAAAGTTTTCTTCCATGTGTGAAAAATGGGCTAATTCTCCCCTCAATATTAAGGGACGAGCACTCTTTTTTAAATCTTTGATATTTCCTAAGCTAATATATCCATTAATTAATCTCCCTTTGTTTGTAAAACATTATGATATTAAGAAACTTAACTCTGCTTTAAATAAATTTATTTGGTAAACGGTAAAAAAGCAAAAATTGTCCTGTATAAATTTGTAGGATTAAACCTTCCTGATTTCAGAGCTTTTAATTTATCAGCCCTTACCAGATATCTTATTGAGTGGATCTCTCAAGGAAATAAATTTACAAACCCCGACATTGAGATCTTTCAAGAACCCTTCTTTGATATACCATCTGTTTTACATAGCAAATGGGGAAATTTTCCTTATGACTTTAAGAGGAATCCTATCTATCATGATTCTATTTTTGTGTGCAAACATTTGTTTTCTCGACGTAGATATAGTTATACAGAAACCCCTTTCATGCCAGCTAAACTCTTACTCAAACCCTCAGATTATCAAAAGTCCGATACTTCTTTATTTTCTATAAAGAGAAATTTACTGGTCTTAATAAAAGACATATTTGATCCACTTAAGAAAACCTTAATATCCTAAAAAAAAGTAAGTAAGTCCAAATACAAGTCTGTGAAATAAATAAATAGCATAAGCCACTAAAAAGGAGGGGCTTAATGAAAAAAGGTAACAAGCAGTGAAACAGGAAATGCCTGACAACTAATGAATAAGCGCATAGCGCTTATGGAATTTTTAAATAGACTTGAAAATATAACCATACCATCAGGTGAGTTTTTACTGTATTCCTTGGATGTCAATGTTCTGTTTACCTCAATTCCCCATGATGAGGGGATCGAATGCATTCGCATGTATTTGTCCCAAGGGAGTCTACCAAATCACATGATTAATTTTATATGCGATTTCCTTAAAAATGTTCTGTTAAAAAATTACTTTGTTTTAAGAGGAGTATTATTTACAGCTACAATGATGTGCTATGGGTGCCAACAGCAAAACATTTTTTATGGATTACGTCGAAAAAAACCTTTATCTTTACAAATAATTGTTTTTCACATTTTATTCATGGGTATATGCGCTATGTGGATGATACATTTTTCCTGTGGTCAGGCACATGTGAAGATGTCAATGAGTTCCCGAGTTATCATAATATGGTACAACACATTATTAAAATTGACATTGGAGGACAGTCACACCAAGAAACATCTTTTGGATGCTAATATTACATACACAGGTACAACATTCATTACTTCAGTCTACACTAAACCTACGGACAGAAACAATTTATTGTGACCCACCTCTTATCATCCTCCAGGACTGTGTAAAGGTCTTCCTAAAAGCCACTTATTAAGGGTGAGACGCATCACCTCCACTGACGCTCTGTATGATAAAGAATCAACAGAGATGGTTAACAAATTCTTAAATAAAGGATACGATATATAGACATCCCTAGGAATGAGCTCACATCCTTTGATAATAATTCTACGGCTATAAGTAATATCATATTGAAATATTGGGCTATCTTAAATACTGGTCCCAAATATGGCCATCTGTTTCAATCACCCCTATGTTCTCATATAGACATATATAGATAAATATTGTTGACCTTATTAAGTCCACACACAGGCAAGGATGCCATTTCCCCACTAGATGTTATTCCAATGGCACTTTCCCATGTAGGAACTGTGGCCACTGTAATGGGATAATACCTGCCAATATGGTCACACAACCACTACAGGGTTCTAAACATAAGATTAAAGGGTTCTTTACATGTGATACTAGTGACGTGGTATACTGTATTAAATGCCCATGTGGGTTGGAATATGTGGGTCAAATATCCAGACCCATAAAAATCAACTCAATGAACACAAATGCACAATACGGAACTACCAACCACTACTTACACAGCCGAACCCTACTGGCAATAGAGGAAACGAGAAAACAACAAAAAAAGAAATTTTATTAGCCAGGCATTTTTACATACAAGGGCATTCTGTGGCACAGCTTCGGTGGCAAATTTTGGAAAAAGTGACAGTAAAACAGGGTCAGGACAGGAAGTGTTGATTACTCCAGAGGGAATGCTTTTGGATCTGGTTATTGCAATCCAGGTGCCATAAGGGCCTCAATGAGGAATATAATTTGTGCTGTTTCCTATGAAATAGTTTTTGTTTTAACTAACTTTGTCTTCTCTTTTTTAACAGATAAGAAAAATTCCCAGATAACTATCCAGGAATAGGTAAAACTCCCCTTCCCCTTTCCTGTACAGGCAGAGTGAGTTACATACTTTGTAATCTAATTTGTTTATATGCACTTATTCATTAGTTGCCAGGCATTTCCTGTTTCACTGCTTGTTATCTTGTTCCATTAAAGGGATCCTGTCATCAGAAAACATGTTTTTTTTCAAAACACATCAGTTAATAGTGCTACTCCAGCAGACTTCTGCACTGAAATCCATTTCTCAAAAGAGCAAACAAATTTTTTTATATTCAATTTTGAAATCTGACATGGGGCTAGACATTTTGTCAATTTCCCAGCTGCCCCTGGTCATGTGACTTGTGCCTGCACTTTAGGAGAGAAATGCTATCTGGCAGGCTGCTGTTTTTACTTCTCTATGTAACTGAATGTGTCTCAGTGGGACATGGGTTTTTACTATTGAGTGCTGTTCTTAGATCTACCAGGCAGCTGTTATCTTGTGTTAGGGAGCAGCTATCTGGTTACCTTCCCATTATTCTTATGTTTGGCTGCTGGGGGGGAAATGGAGGGGGGTGATATCAATCCAATTTGCAATACAGCAGTAAAGAGTGATTGAAGTTTATCAGAGCACAAGTCACATGACTTGGGGCAGCTGGGAAATTGACAATATGACTAGCCCCATGTCAGATTTCAAAATTGAATATAAAAAAAATCTGTTTGCTCTTTTGAGAGATGGATTTCAGGGCAGAATTCTGCTGGAGCGTCACTATTAACTGATTCCCTTACATTTTTCTTTTTACTTTTTTGATGGACTTTTTTTACTTTTATTTACCTTTGAACTTTTTTCCCATGGACTATACTGCATCACAAAGTATTTTTCTGAATTATTCCTTTGTGGTGGTGGGTTGACCGTATTGCCTATATCACTACACATTGAGCTGTTGCCTTTACATATGTGTATGTAAATCTTAATTTCTTAATTGCTTACCCTATAAATATATTTTGTACCACGGGTTCCGTATGCTTGACAAAGGGGCATGGCCCCGAAACTTTGCACTACTGCACAAATAATAAAAGCAAGGTTTTCCCTGCAAGCAAATGCCTTGAGTGCCGGTAACTTTGTTCTATATGCCATTTCCTGAGGAACCAGCTCTGCAGTGGCCTGGAATGTCACTGAGCCCAAGGCACTAGCCCTATGCATGAAGTCATTATACCCAATATCCTCATAATTTGTCTGGCTGATACTGTGGAGGTAGTTGTAAACTCTCCTATCTCTTGAATAATTACCATTCTCTTCTGAACTGGAAGAGAAAGCATCATTTGTCTTGAATCTATAATGGCCCCCAAAAACTTTATTACCTGCATTGGTCTCAGGTTGCTCTTCTCCCAATTGATGAACCATCCATGAGCCTGGAGACTTTGAAGGACCTTCTCTATATCTGACAGTATTGCTTCTCTGGATGAGGCCTTTATCAACAAGTCATCCAGGTAATGTAATATCTAGATCCCGGTCAACCTCAATTGCGCTACTAAATCTATCTGCATATTTGTAGATGTTCTCGGAGATGTCAAGAGTCCAAAAGGCAGAGAGGTGAACTGGAAATGCAGGGAAATCTCAAAAATCTTTGATCTTCTGGGCACATAGGAACATGATAGTATGCATCTCTGAGATCTATCGTGACTAACCAATCTTCTCTGGGAATACTAGCACTTATGAGCTTGAGGGATTCCATTTTAAAAGACAGAATATTTAGATAACGATTCACCAACTTGAGATCCAGGATCGACCAATACTCGCCTGTCGTTTATTTTTTTTACCTGGAACAGAGGGGAATATCTTCCTAACCCTCTTTCCTCTTCCGGGACCTCGATGATTAACTCCTTCAGAAGTTAACTTTCCAGAGATTCCCATAACGCTTGCCTTTTTCTTGATTCTATTGGAATTCTGAATTCCAACCTGTAGCTTCCTTATAGTATGTCTAATACCCATGTGTCGGTGCACCATGCTGCCCAGATTTTGAAGAAGGCTCCTAACCTTCCCCTGACTGCCAAAGTCTGGACGGGCCTCATTTCAAAATCCTCTGTATGGGCGAAAAGCAGATGAAGCTGTGGAAGAATTTCTGCCTCTCTGACCTCTCAACAAGGTGCTCTGACCTCCCCTCCATGACTGTGATCTTCCAAAGGATCTACCTGGTCTATATGCCCTGAAATCTCTGAAATTATGTCTGTAAGATTGCTGGAAGTAACCAGCACACCTGCTGTTTCTATCTTGAGGAAGGAAGAAGCTCTTACCATCTGAAGCAACTTTAATGGTGTCATCCGGCTTCTGTCCAAAGAGCATAGAACCCACAAATGGTAATGTACAGCTATTGACCAAAGGTTTCTTCTGGCTACCACTGACAGAACTGTAGACCTATATTACATTATATTTACAATATTAGCTCTATCCACTCTATTGATCAATGCTTTTTCAATATTAGCCAGCCATATTCTCATGGCTTTTGAAACCAACTTCATCGCAATAGCCAGTCTAAATGCTGCCATTCCTGGTTAGAAAGTCTTCCTCAATGCTGCTTCCATCCCTCTTTCCATTGGGTCTTTGAAATACGCATAGTAGGGGGGCGCAGGGGGCCCTGGGCCCCCCAGTCCGACCCTGCAACAAGGTCAGGAAAAAAGGCAGAGGGCTGGGTTGGGGGAACACTTAATATAGAATTTTAATAGGTAGTTGGGGTAGAGGGGCCTGTCCTAATCATTTGGGGGCGGGACCCATAGTGTATGCTGTTTCAAGGAGTCCAGGAAAGATCTTCCCTATAGCCCCTGTAATAAACACTGGGGGTCATTTACTTTACCCAGAGGTGCATGTGCTAGAGAGCTATGTACAAAAACCCAGCAGAGCACAGCTTGAGGACTAACACAGTCAGTGTTGTATTCCTGAAGCAGTCATTTCGGAGCCTATGGACAATTGAGGCCTTTTGTTCACATTGTGCACTGCATTCTAATTCCTACTATGTTTAAATTTACAACTGGAATGCTGTGTATCATAGACATATAATAGGAATCAGTGTTTCAGAGATAAAGAAGATAAGAAAAGACTCTCTTTAATTTTGTCAAACTTCATAAAATATATTGAAATGGTGGTGTGGAGGGGCAGAGTATGAAAAATGTTTGTGACTATTTATAGAGAATGTTTCAGCAGTAGTGATGAGCAAACTCCCAAGGCCCAAAATTTCACCAAAATAAACTGTACTAAATTGGAATGCAAAATTACCTTGTGGTTAAGGCATTTGAGCTTTGCAACAACATATACATTGCCCCACCATGTTAGAAAAGCTCCTTTCCCATTTGCTAATTTCTAACAAACATGGCACCCAGACAGCTTCTTAGATAGACAGAAGGTTCAGTAGGGCCGCCATCCCACTGGTTGATCTGGAAGGCAAATGGGGAATGTAATATATACACCTTTACAAATGGTAACTACCCTGTTTGCATCCTTTTTGACCAATTACAGACTTCAACGACTTCCTTGCAATGTTTACGAACAAATGGTTTTTGAGAGCATGCACACTGTATATAATAAAATGTCGCAATCGCAAAACATTTTTTTTCAACAATATAATTTAATAAACTCCAGAGCAGGTGTTAACGCTAATCTTTGCTTAGCAATAATGAGCATCGTAATATTTACCAGTGAATGATTTTACATTGCGAACAGCACTAAACATTCATCAAAACACCATTTTAAATAGTATTTGCAATTTTTCAGTTACATTCAGAAAGAGTCAATAATGACATTGGGAGATTTTTTTTCTCTGGCACAACATACTGCATCTCAGCTGTGAAACTGCAGATTTTCCCACAAAAATATACCGACCAAAAAAAGTTTGCTTATACCATCTATCCCATAGCAAGCAGTATGCTAGCTCCCAATCATATTAACAAAGAAAAAAAACAATGTTCCTTATGCATACATTTTACCCTTCTTTGCTTTCAGAAGGAAAATATGTAAAAGGTAATAGAACCCAAGAACACCTTGGCAAACAAAGTACATTCCTCTTTTTGGAAACTGTGGTCTTTTTTCCACAGCTCAGCATGGGGTCAGGAGAGGAATCATTAATTGCCTTATCCTATATGGATCTTCTCACTGTTTCCCCACCAGCACAGAGCTCTCATGCTACAAGTTAATGGAGCACAAGGAGGCAGATTTGACACTGTGAAACTGGTCACAGCAAACAGCTGCAACCCAGCTTTCCAGATAGTAAAATGTAAAGTAGCAATGACCAGCTTTGAAGTTGTTTTGTTGTTTTTAAACATGGACTTGACCATTTTGTTATCAGTTTAAATTAACCCGATACAACCGCAAAGCACATTCTGATTTGTGTCCAGATTTCTGGTTTGCTACTAAGTTATACATTGTAAACCAATAGCCCCCAACAATCATTAAATGCCAAAATGTCAAGAAAAATTAAATGCTGCTTTCACCAAAAATAATTGTTAGTTCCATGTGACTGGTGAAGGCACATCTAATAAATAATGCTTTTACATATATAGCCCCACTCTGGATCTAAGGTATATTATAAAATTACCTTTATATGACTGGTTATATTTAAGCACTTACATATAATTCTCCAATAAAGTAGGTTTGCCAACGACCTGAATTTGTAATTAAATTCATGGTCAGGAAGATTTTGGCTGCCCCTTAAAATATTTTTCATTATAATATTTATAACTGGCTCCAATCTGTGCAGTCATATAGTCTTCATGTACTAAATTTGTACATGTAGCCAATATATAGTACTAGATTCCCATAGACTCTACTCCATTGAACAGTACATTCTAAGCTCAGGTCCACCAGATTATTTCCAGTTTATTATTCTTAATATTATTATTAATTAATTAATTAATTAATTTCTATAATGCTGACATATTCCTCAGCATATTATAGTGAGTATACATCAGTTCTTGCACCAGTAGAGCTTACAATCTGAGGTTGTTATCATACAGACACTACAGATAGGTGGTTATTTATTAAAGGTAGAGTTGTGTTTTTTCCAAAAAATATTAGTTTTTTGAGGGTAATTTCATTAAAAACTTTCAACGATTAAAAAACTAAATTTTTTCTATATTTATTATGCCCCGAAGCTGCTAAAAGCCCAAATACGATTACTCCAGCTAAAACCTGTCAAGGTCATGTAGAAGTCAATGGCAGAGGTCCCTTGAACTATTTGAAAATGTTTTTTGCCTTCATGATTTTTGTGTTTTTTACAGTGGTTTTTTTTGGGTTGCTGTTTGTCCCAAATATATTTTGTATACAAAACCATCCCTAGTACAGAGAATGAATGTCTCTCATGGTACATAACTATTTGTGACCCTAAACACAGATACAAATATATACAAAGAAGAATGAGAACAGTATCTGGTTTGTGCACAAAAGGATATTATATTACAAACTCTATTCTGTACACGTTAGCAAGCATTCTGTCTTTGAAATGTATAACATCCATGTAACATGCAGTTATGTGTAAAGTTACTTACAGAATGAATTATGTAAAAAAAACTTGGATAGAATATATAGTGGTATAACTAACTAGTGCATGCCAAACTAGATTTTAATGACAAAATAGTAGATGTTTGTGACAGAAAGCAAGATTTATTATTAGTACAGGATTCATTCTATCAACAAAATGAAAAGCCAGTTTCACAAAACAGATAAAATATCCATTCTGTGAAACAATACTGTCAGTCACTTTACTGAACCAATAAGAACAAAGCTTGGTGCCATATAACAAACAAGATGAAAAGTTGCCAGCTCTGCTCCACATGGCTGCATCATCCCCATGCATAGGATACTATCTGGCCTGCTATGTTCTATGAACAAAGAACAATCATTTCCTAAAAGGGCTGCTATTAAACATTACAGCTTCTTAATTGGAAGTTCTTACAAATGGCTGTGAAAAAATAATGCTGCACTGATAATTCTTGAGAAAGAAAATATGCAAAATATAAATATGATACTTTTAGGTGATATGGCTATTCTTAGGGCATTCCTGCTGTTTTGCCATTGTTTTATGTTTCATATTCCTGTTCCTGTTTCCCTCTTCCTGTCTAAACTGAGAGCACCTACCTACCATGTTATAATAAATGTACCAGAAGTTACTGTTCTTGTCTCACTGCTTTACCTGAACTAACACAGCAGTATTATTTAACCCATCACTAGCCAAGCAGTTTATCACACTTATTAACTTGCAACCTAACCCAACATTATAATAGGCATAATTTCCCCTCACTAATGACTGACAAACTTTCAAAGTCAGTTATAAGCGTTGTATATGATTGTTAGGCTCCAACGTTTCTTCCTAGCTGAAATCTTGCACCAGTTAGCTTTTAGCAGTCTCTTAATATAGTTCAACTTAAAGGGATCCTGTCATCGGAAAACATGTTTTTTTCAAAACGCATCAGTTAATAGTGCTACTCCAGCAGAATTCTGCACTGAAATCCATTTGTTCAAAAGAGCAAACAGATTTTTTTATATTCAATTTTGAAATCTGACATGGGGATAGACATTTTGTAAATTTCCCAGCTGCCCCAGTCATGTGACTTGTGCCTGCACTTTAGGAGAGAAATGCTTTCTGGCAGGCTGCTGTTTTTCCTTCTCAATGTAAATGAATGTGTCTCAGTGGGACATGGGTTTTTCTATTGAGTGTTGTTCTTAGATCTACCAGGAAGCTGTTATCTTGTGTTAGGGAGCTGCTATCTGGTTACCTTCCCATTGTTCTTTTGTTTGGCTGCTGGGGGGAAAAGGGGAGGGAGTTGATATCACTCTAACTTGCAGTACAGCATTAAAGAGTGATTGAAGTTTATCAGAGCACAAGTCACATGACTTGGGGCAGCTGGGAAATTTACAATATGTCTAGCCCCATGTCAGATTTCAAAATTGAATATAAAAAAATCTGTTTGCTCTTTTGAGAAATGGATTTCAGTGCAGAATTCTGTTGGAGCAGCGCTATTAACTGATTCATTTTGAAAAAAATGTTTTACCCATGACAGTATCCCTTTAAGGTGGCCATACAAGGAGAAATCCGCTCATTGGGCGATGTTGATAAATGTAGCATTTCTACATGACTTGGGGCAGCTGGGAAATTGACAATATGTCTAGCCCCATGTCAGATTTCAAAATTGAATATAAAAAAATCTGTTTGCTCTTTTGAGAAATGGATTTCAGTGCAGAATTCTGCTGGAGCAGCTCTATTAACTGATTCATTTAGAAAAAAATGTTTTTCGCATGACAGTATCCCTTTAAGGTGGCCATACACGGAGAAATCCGCTCATTGGGCGATGTTGATAAATGAGCGGATCTCTCCCCGATATGCCCACCTTGAGGTGGGCAATATCGGGCTGATCCGATCATGGGCCCTAGGCCCCAACGATCTCATCCTAACGATGGGTAACGGGCGGTCAGATCACGGGACCGCATCAACAAACAGATGTGGCTGTGATCCAACAGGATTTTTTTTATCTGGACTTTTATCTGGACTTTCAGCCAGATATTGATTGGGGAAGCCTGTCGGAGGGCCCCATAAACGGGCCAATAAGCTGCTGACTCGGTCTGTCAGCAGCTTTTATCGGCCCATGTATGGCCACCTTTAGCCAGAGATGTGGGAGTGATCATGTGCGCACTAGGGTTGCCACCTGCCTGGTTTTGACCCAGACAGCCTGGTTTTTTGAAGGGGTTTGAAGGGTTTTCTAGGGCACCAAATGCTGGCAAATTTTCTCTAGCGTCCTTAGAGGTCTTCGCTCAGGCTAATTTGCATACAGCGAGAAATTAGTTGAATAGACATATATGTGGCAGCAAATACATTACAGTACACAAGTCCAGGGAACCTTAATAAAGTCAATAGAGTTGTTATAATGTGCTACACATAACCCCACTGTATAGTTAAAGGGGTTCACTTTCAAACAACTAGTTGATATCAGATAGATAACCAGAAATAACGACTTTTTCCAATGACTTTCCATTTTCTATGCGTCACTGTTTTTCTAATATTGAAGTGTAAAGTGAAATTTTTAACCTTCTTAAGCAGCTCTGGAAGGGGGGGGGGTTGCGAACCCTGTAAACTGTTCTAAATGGATACATTTAGTTGATGCATTTCTTATCTTTGTCCCATCTGAGCAGAATCTCTGGGTTTCATTACAGGCAGCTGTTAGAATTGATACAGTAGTTGCTAATACTAAATGTTGCAAAATTGTAACAGTTTAGAATCTGCACTTGAATTACTGAGCTGCCAGACTCGAACACCAGAGACATGAACATTCAACTTTAATCTTAGATTTTGGAAAAAACAGTAAAAAATAAATAATGGAAAGTAATTGGAAAAAGTCTTTATTTCTGGGTAACAATCTTAAAACAACTGAATTGAAAAAAGTGTTTGGAAGGTGAACAACCCCTTTAATGTTCCATGTGTTAGAAAATGTATGGGGAAACCCGGTTACCCAAAAAAAGATTTAAGGACTTTTGCTATCACTCTGAAAAAAGGAAAAGACACCAGCGTTTTTTGCACTTAACTTGGTTTGAGCTGGCAAAGGCAAGTCTGGCGAAAGACGTAACATTCAGTAAAATCCGCATCTTTGTGAATCTGCAGAGTAACGTCCATTCACCAGAGCGAAAATTCGCCTAGCGATAGAGTGCGAATGAGCACTAGCATCTGTCTCTTTCTCTAGTTATGCCTGCGCCCGTTAGTAAACCGGTGAAGGACCTAAAAACGGTAACACTGGTGAATCATCGATTCGCCCTTTAGTTAGCCCTTTCGCTAGTTACACCTGCGCCTGTTAGTAAATCACAAAGTGCCTAAAAATGGTAACGCTGGTAAATTGTTACTTCGCCCTTTTGTAAATCTGCCCCTAAATGGTTCCTAGGGCTCACGATCAGTTCAGCCCAACATCACCCACTTAGTCACATCGTTAGCTGTAGTTTAACTACCACATAACTTCCATTTCATCACTTTGTCAAAAGCAGTGAAACAGTTTGTGAGTGAGCAGAGCCTACCCATAGGTGAATTATTACCATATGGATTAATCTGGTATATGTGGCTCAGTAAAGCTGAGTGACTCACTGGCGGATCGAGTTCAGCAGCACAGTCTTGTTGCATAAATCTGAATTTTCTCTCTAAGGAAAAAACTGTTTTTATATTTCTCTTATTGTATCATATGTACCTAGAGGGCTGCTGGGCAAGGAACTGAGCAGTTCAGATTGGACAGTATACAACATCCCTAATCACCAAGGCTATACATTGTACTACATTTACGACCGCAGTAACCATGTTTTTTAACTACAATGCAGAACTTTCCCCATAATGTACTACATTCCAATGCACTACAATGTGCACAATTATATTTGTGTTTTGATACAAATAAGACCCAGTTTCTCTTTTCTAATTCTGGGTGTTGTCATTTCTGATTTGTGGCATGCATTAGTGTTGTGCTCAGGCTCGTTTCAGGGGCTGCTTCTGCTAGGGTTGCCACCTGGCTGGTGAAAATGATGCTTGATGCCAATGTTATTAATAGGAAAAGAGCAAGAGTATAGGAAGACCAGTATTTTTTCCAGAAAATGTGGCAACCCTAGCTGCCGCCTGAGGTAGCAGTCTCCATGCTGCCCCCCCCTCCTTGTATTCTAACTTGTAGCATTGGAGCGGGTCGAGGAGGGGCTGCATCGCTAGTGCAGTGAGAGCTATTGTGCTCACTGCACTAAAGGAGCAGAATCTCCATTTTAAAAAACAGAAATTTAGCTCTTAAAATAACCAGAGGCAGCTTTTTGCGGCCCCTGGTAGCAGGCCATTCCATGCCACCTGAGGCAAGATTCTCACCTTGCCTCATTAAAGGACATTGAAAATAATGACATGGCCATCAGCCAATCACTGATCGCCACATCATCAGTCCCACCGCCAACATCAGCAGTCCTGCCACACCTCTAGGGTTGCCACCTGGCCGGTAAAAATTATGGTTGATCCCAATGTTATTAATAGGGAAAAAAGGTAAATATATAGCAAGGCCGGTACTTTCTTCCAGAAAAGGTGGCAACCCTACCCACATCGGATGTCATCCACCCCACCACCTGCCAGGTTTTCTGGCCCCAAAAAATGTAGCAACCCCACTAAAACTTTGGTCAGTGTCGGACTTCCCCACCGGGGTACCAGGAAAACTCCCGGTGGTTCCAGGTGTCAGTGGGCCCTCCTGCTTCTAAACATTTGGCTTATTTCATGACCATTCCCTATTTCTATGAGAATAAACAGGCTAAATAGATGGATTAATAGGTTATAGTATGTAATGAAAAGAGAATAGGAGAACAGAGGTTGAGTGAGGAGAGGAAGAAAATAATACTTAGAGTGGGCCCCTGGTCTAAAGGTTTTTGGTGGACCCCTGGTGTCCCAGTCCGACACTGCCTTTTGTTTACACACAGTATTCAGGAGTGACTGAATTATATTGCTACACCAATTATGTAGTAATTGAGCTACAGCTAACTAGGAGACTGCTCATGAGACCTATACAGACTACATACTATACAGAATGTGAGTGCACAGTGCATCAGTCCCAGAATGGGTTAAATAATCCTGCTGTGTTAGTTCAGGTAAAGAAGCCAGACAAGCACATTAACTTCTGGTACATTTATTACAACATGACAGGTAGGTCTGGCTGCTTCATTCTCTCAGCTTAGACAGGAAGAGGGAAACAGGAACATGAATCATAATGCAATGGCAAAACTGCAGGAATGCCCTTAACCAAAATGCCAACACAAGCAGTTTACTACAATAAGAATAGCCATATCACCTAAAATCATCATATTCAGGCTTTGCATGCTTTTCTTTCTCTAAAATCATTATCAGTGCAGCATTATATTTGTAACAACTTCCAATTAAGAAGCTGTCGTGTTTAACAGCAGCCCTTTAATGAAATGATTGTTCTTTGCTCATGTTTATTACTATGCAGCACAAGGGACATTAGAGGGCGCCCTCCATAACAGGCCAGATAGTATCCTATGCCTTAGGCTTGCCATGCAGCCACGCGGAGCAGAGCTGGCAACTTTTCATCTTGTTTGTTATAGGGAAATAAGTTTTGTTCTTATTTGTTCAGTAAAGTGACTGGCACTATTGTTTCACATAATATATATTTTATCTGTTTTGTGAAACTGAGTTTTCATTTTGTTGATAGAATGAATCCTGTACTATAAAACATCTATTTTGTCATTAAAATCTAGCTTGGCATGCACATGCACTAGTTAGTTACACCATTATATATTCTGTTCAAGTTTTGTTTACACAATTCATTCTGTGAGTAACTTTACACATAAGTGCATATGTTAAATGTTTCTGAGACAGATTGCTTGTTAAAATGTACAGAATGGAGTTTGTAATATAATGATATCCTTTTGTGAACAAACCAGATACTATTCTCATTCTTTAGACACAAGTCTTCTGTATATTTTTTTACCTATGTACTTGTACCATGAGAGACATTCATTCTCTGTACTAGGGATAGTTTTGTATACAGAAAGTATTTGGGAAAAACGGCATCCCATAGGTATTCACTTGAAAACTTGATCAATTCGAGTT
This sequence comes from Xenopus laevis, assembly GCF_017654675.1. Classification (NCBI taxonomy): domain Eukaryota; kingdom Metazoa; phylum Chordata; class Amphibia; order Anura; family Pipidae; genus Xenopus; species Xenopus laevis. The sequence continues at coordinate 57,490,054 of NC_054379.1, read as the reverse complement.
GCATTCAAACGAGTTTTTTTACATTCAGTTTTTTTTATAAATAAGCAAACATTCGAGTTGAGAGTTTATTCGAAGTATAAAAAAACTCACAAACTCGAACTTTCATAAATAACCCCCTTAATGTACAAAGAATTAAAGCCAGGGTATTGGAGGTATATACAGTAAATGCCCTGCATCTGGGAAACTTGACTGTGAGTGGTTTGCTGCAACATGGAATATGAGCTCTGGTTATGATTAGAAATTGGCAAAAACAATTGTTACAACTGGGGGCAAAAAAATATTATTTCAGTTATACTTTCTATCCATGCTTTTTATCAGGCCTGGACTGGAAATGTGTGGCAAATGCTAGAGGGGCTGCTGTAAGATGCCATAAACAACCACTATTTATTGGACCTATGAGGGGCTGTTTGGGCCTCTGTGCACTTTAAATGCCAGGGCCTACTTTGAATCTTAGTCTGGACTTGCTGTTTAGAGAAAATATCACAATCAGTTATTCTGAGTCAATCAGCAATAGGTTTTAACATTTATTGCTCTGGTTTGAGCTGCTTTATGGTTCCTTCAAAAAAATAAATGGACTATGCCCAGCAGTTACAGAAAGTAAGTGGCATTACTAAGGCCTCAAACAGGGCATGCATATAGGGACTGTATGGGGCCCATTTGCTAAGGGTCGAAGTGAATTTTCGAATTCAAAAATGTAGAATTTCGAAGTAATTTTTGGGTACTTCGACCATCGAAAAGGCGTAAATTCGATTTGAATTGAAAATACTTCACAAATTTGACCATTCAAAAATTGAAGTACTGTCTCTTTAAAAAACTAAAACTCTTTAAAGCTTAAATTGTTCGAATTGAACGATTAGAAGAATTTTAATTTATAGAAAAAAACCTTCGACTTCGACTATCGTACTACACCTATTCGATGGTCAATTTTACCCTTGATAAATCTGCCCCTAAATGTAATTTAGCCGTTTCATGAAACAGAATTATAAGGATATAAATAGAACCACTATACTGTAAATAAAAAAATAAAATTTTTGTGTTTTTAACTGGGGTTTCCTGATTCTGGTATTTGTAACACAGATTTGTACATTCTGCAGAGCAATGTCTTTCCAAACTGGATGGTTTTTTATAGTCCTGTTTACTCTGTGGCTGAGGAATCGAAACACCATAATAATAAGGTTTTATAATGCTTTCTCTTACAGGAGGGTTTTATAACCATTAGTGGTTAAATTTAGTCAAGTGTGAATGAAGGCTTGCAAAAGTAACCTCATTCACATATACATGCTATCAATATTGGCCTAAGCACTTGGTTGGCTCCTGCCAGTTCATTTAACTATAAATGAATGCATAAAAACTTTATATAAGTACTATAAGCTAAAAGGAATTAAATTATGTCCAACATAGATAAACCCTGTGTGTCATTGATTGTGTATTTTACTTGTTTTTGGAGGGTGGGTTACAAGTTCTCGATGTGTGTCAAACGCAGTTTCACTGGAAAGGGTTAAAGATATACAAAAGTAGTATAAGGTCTATCTAGAATGGGATCTAGGAGTTTCTAAAAGCATGATTCTTATTCCTGCTTCATGCCTACATATTACAACTTCATATAAGTACCCTAATAGGAAGCTAAAAGAAATTAAATTATGTCCAGCATAGATTAAACCTTTGTATGTCATTGATTGTATGTTTTACTTTTTTTTGGAGGTGGGTTTCAAATTATGCTGGACTTGATGTGTGTCAAACTCAGTTTCACTGCATGATTCTTATTCCTGCTTCATGCCTCAATATATAAAAGTACATTTAATAACTTAAAAGAAAAAATATATTTAATTCTATTATGCCATGAAGATAAACCTACCAAACCTAACCTATTGTGAGTAGATACATTCAAAAGCAAGATTAGAAGTTAAGGGCAGATTTATCAAGGGTCGAATTTCGAGGTTAATAAACCCTCAAATTCGATCCTAGAAGTAAAATCCTTCAAATTCGAATATCAAATTCGAAGGATTTTAGCGCAAAAGCTTTGATCGAATAAAAATCATTTGATCGAACGATAAAATCCTTCGAATCAAACGATTCGAACCATTTTAAGCGATCGATCAAACAATTTTTATTCGACCAAAAAAAGCTTAGAAAAGTGCTGGGGAAGGTTTAAAGTGGCGAAGTATGAAGTCAAAGTTTTTTTTAAAGAGACATTACTTTGATTATCGAATGGTCGAATAGTCGAACTGTTTACTTTGAATCCTTCGAATCATTCAATTCGATCGAATTCGATCTAATTTGACCAATTCGATGGTCGAAGTACCCAAAAAATTACTTCGTAATTCGAATATTTTTTTATTCAAATTATTCACTCAAGCTTAGTAAATCTGCGCCTAAGTGTCAGAACATGTGCTCAACAGCTGGAGAAGGATACCTAGTGCCAATAATCACACTATACTGTATTTGTGCATTGAGCATGTTAATCTTTAAGAGAGAACTTAAGGTTGTGATAATGGGATGTTTGTATTCTCCAGATATAAAATACCTGCTGTTTAACCAGCACAGCAAAGATGTGTTGAACTATTATTTAAGTAGAAATTTTATGTAAAATAAAAGGAAAGTTATTGACTATTATTGATTGTTTTGTGCACAGTGAGATATCTAGATTTGTTTATTTATACCCTTTGTTATGTTTGGCCCTGCTTCTCCGAGTTACCACTGACTGAATTACAAATAAGACCTGAAGACAGCAAATCTTTAGAGTTTAGTGGATTGGAGAGGGGGGATGTGAGTTTATTTGGGTTTGTGTAATTATTCCGTCTGGGGAAAGAGTGAGGTGTCAAAGTATCAAAGTGGGATTCAAGAGAGTCTCAAGGAGACAGGACTTGAAGGAGAGAAAAGGGAAGTGCAATTACTCAGCTCTTTGTCATGGTAATAGTAATGAAGTTGAGCAGCAAGGGTCCAGACAATAGACATAGTTACTGTACTATAAACTGCTTCCTGCCTCTAAGGTTCCCATGAGCTGTGCAGAGAACTACAAAGCAAGGGTTTTTTGGCTTTATATCAATATCTCACAATATCAGTACCTGAGAGTTTATTATAAAACAGAGTTGAAATTGGAAAGAAATATTTCTTTAAAGAAAATTTCAAAAATCCCTGAAGAAATAATCACATGGTGATTGAAGCATTGGCATTTTCTTTTTGTACACAATACATTTCTGTAATTCTTTAATTGTTGTGTTTTAAAATGGAGGCATATTAGCAATTATGTTTACCATATGTGGGCTATAGCTGTCCAAGAATAAAATCATATTGGTAGCATTTAAAATATTTATCTAAGCATCCATTTGGAGTGCTATCTGTTAGTAACCAAATGCACAGGCTACTCATTGCAATATCCATGGACCTCAAGGGAAGCAATGTACACAATCCACTATTCTGTGACTGCCACTATTAAAATGCCTCCAATAAAAAAATCCAGTAGCACACTGGTAATGTTGCAAAAATCTTCAGTGATTTATCAGCCCATATACAAACACACACAAAAAAGCACTCCTAACTATTTGCTATTGACTATTAAAATGCCTGGAATGACATAGCCCTTCATTAAAACTTTGCAGATGTTTAGCAATAGTTACCAAAATATTTTATTTCTGGAATTCTCCAATCTGTAAGTACTAATGAGCTAGACTTTCTCTCTCCATATATACATGTCTGCAATATGTACATTATACATGCATGTGCATACACCTATTCACTGCACAGGGCTGCAGAATATTTTAGGGCTTTATTAATATGTATACCTTATATACTCGTGTATAAGCCGACCCGCGTATAAGCCGAGGTACCTAATTTTACCTACAAAAACTGGAAAACCTTATTGTCTCGAGTATAAGCCTAGGGTGCATTCCAGTACACCCTGTGTTGTGATGTCTGTACATACACACGAGATGCAATGCGAGAGAGAGAGAGAAATTCTTAGCTGAAACAAAAGCACTTGACATTCCATACTGCTGTTGAACAATGACCAGACAGGGGTATAAGTCACTAGGAGGACAATGTAAACCTGAAACTCAGCAGCTATTGCAACTACAACTCCCAGAATCCTTGTGTGACTCAGACTGGAAAAGGCTGCTGGGAAATGCAGTTTATAGTTATCTGGCTGAGCCATGCGGCAAGGCCACAGGTAGGGCTAATTACAGGCCACTTGTTGCCCTGCGGTTACTGCCCCCTCCCCCCCCAGTAAGGCCTGTAGCAGTTACTCACATAGGCTCCAATATTGCGATACAACTGCTCCTCTATTGCGATACAACTGCTCCTCATACTGCTGTCCTCATACTGCTGTACTCTGTGTAGTTTCCCCAGCAGGTTCCAGTAATGGTGAAGAGATGGGGGCAGGGACGGGAGCAATTACCCTGTGAAATCCTGTCCGATGGTCCCCTCTGTAACACCGGATCAAGTCCCCTAACCAAGCGCCGTATAATTTAGCAGGCAGCAGGCCCTACGGTGAGCCGGAAAACAGACACCTTGAGGCAATAATCTGGCGATCTAAGGCGAGACTAACAATCGGTGCGCTGTGTGGGCGGAGCTGGGAGGAGCGCGCATGGGAAGCTGTATGCCGCTGCTACATGGAGAATGTGTGAGTGAGAAAGAGAGAGAGATGCGCCTCTGAAGCCGGTTTTACTGTTTAATCCAGCCCTAGCTGCGGGCAATTACACATCGGCGCCCGTACTTTGGAAACTCAAGGGAAAGGTCAAGTATCGGCGCATGCCCATTTATACTGTAGAACAAACACTATAGTGCAGGGAAAACGCCTTGCGGGTCACAGGAGGACATTGCAGGAGCGCATTGATTGTGATTTTGCACATTGACCCGAGTATAAGCCGAGGTAGACTTTTTCAGCACATTTTGGACGCTGAAAAACTCGGCTTATACTCGAGTATATACGGTATGTAATAATAATGTCTTTGGTACGACTGTAACTGTTGTTTATCTGTCATGGGACTGAAAGTTTTAAACAAGTCCCTAAAGTCAGAGGGCAGGCATTTAATGCTATTTCCAAATTACGGTCACAAAGGCAAAGTACATTGCCCATTTCAACAGTACAAACATGTTTATTTGGGAGGATAGCACAAAGCTTCATGCATGACTTCCCAAACCATCTATTTACGCTTATGGTGATCTTAGTAGTACTCAGTATGTATATTATTTAGGGATCAGTGGTAATTAGGGGTAGCAGATAGAGGTATAAACATTTTGAGCAGAGGGTTTAGCTTTCTGAGGGGGTCCAGAACCAGTGCATCGGAAGGAAGAACCTCAAAGCTTGAAGGCCAATAAGGACAACAGTTGTTTTCAATAATTGTTATCCTAAATAACCACAAGGGGCTGTAGCCAAATGTTGGACTACAAAAATGGGCCTAAACCCAAAAAGTATGGAACCCCTTGCTTAGATGCTTAGATGAATGTAACATGTCTTAAAATGTTTGTTGTATTTGCTATATATGTGTTCCCAAACCAAATACATTTTAATATAATCTTTGGCAAGTTAAACGTGTTAAGCACACTAGTGTCCAACTGGCTTTTGCCTGTATAACTACTTTAGAGAAAGAATTCACAGCTCTCATTTCCAGTATCAAGTGATGCACTTGTATCCTCTGGAATGATCTACTGGAGAAGGCATCAGAAAGATCATTATACAGTATGGTCCACTGATATGTTTATATTTTGGAGCATTTGGGGATTCATCAAAACGTGAGATTAGAGCTCACCACGAAAACATTCACTGACTCTCTGATCATTCATATGGGATTTTTAGATTTGTATTTATCAAATGGTAAACTCTAACTTTCTCCCATTAATAAATACAATTCTAAAAATTCCATAGGAATGAATACAAAGTGAGGCAAGCTCTAATCGCACATTTTGATAAATCTGCCCTATACTGATCATATACCCCCTGAAGAACGTCTTCAAGTTTGGCTAGCCTCTCTTCATAACCTTATTAATAGTGTAAGGGGTTAGTAATTATTTTAAATTTCCATGGATAGTTCTTTAAGTCCACATAGTTACTGAACTTCCTTCCTGGTACTGAAAGATTTTATTAATTATTCATTGTAATAATAGAATCAGACAGGCTGCATCATAATTTCAAGGGCTTGCCTCTAATCATTACAGATGCAACCCAATGAAGAACCATGCTTGTGAGTTTTTATAACACATTTCTTTATTTTCCTTTTCACTCCTGTTTTAGAAAGCATCCCAAAAGTTCACCTGAAATTATAGTCCCTGGGATTCGCACATCTATAAAGAACATGTCCTTCAGATGTATTCTTTGTCTCTCAGAAACATGGCCTACTCTAGAAGGTGAGCACTGCACAATTATGGGTCAGATTTATTAAAGGTTAAGTTGTTTTTTCCATGAAAAAAAAAAATTTAGTTTTTGCGGGTATTTTGAGTAAAAAAAGGTTCTGGTTAAAAAAACTAAAATTTTTCAAAATTCATTATACCCCGACCCTGGAAATAACTTTAATCCAAAAATACACCATCTAAAACCTGTCAAAGTCATGTAGAAATCAAAGGCAGAGGTCCCTTGAACTATTTGAGGATGTTAATAGCCTTCATAATGTTCAGTTTTTTTTCAGTAGGTTTTGCTCAAAAACTCAATCAATTCAAGCAATATCGTTTTTTCCCACCGAAAACTTGATCAATTCGAGTTTTCATGTTGTTAACCCCAAATTCACTGACTCGAGTTTTTTACATTAAACTTTTTCCTTAAAGGGGTGGTTTACCTTTCCATTAACTTTTAGTATGTTATAGAATGGCTAATTTCAATTGGGTTTCATTATTTATTTTTTATTAAGTTTTTGAATCATTTGCCTTTTTCTTCTGATACTATCCATCTTTCAAATGGGCTTCACTGACCCCATCCAGAGAATAAGGCTACAAATGTATTGTTATTGCTTCTTTTTATTGCTTATCTTTCTATTCAAGCCTTTCCTGTTCATATTCCAGTTTATTATTCCAGTCTTCTACTTCTACTAAAAAACTGTAAATAATAAAAAATGAAAAGCAATTGTCTCAGAATATCACTCTTTACATCATACTAAAAGTTAATCAAAAGTGAACAACCCCTTTAAATTAGAAACCATTCGATTTGTGAGTTCATTCAAGTTCATTCGAAGTCTAAAAAAGCTCACAAAGCTCTAAAATTCGACCTTTGATACATAACCCCCTAAATGTCTTGTTAATGCTGCATAGTGCAGAAATGTATTGTGCACAGACTACAATATGTTTATGAATCATTTGTTGATCATATAAGATATATAAGTGGAATTCATATCCATGAAACACTCTAATTTCTGGTCAAATGTAACATTTTTAGAAAACTTGTAGCCTATTATTAAAGTCATTACATGGAGTTGAGTTATTAAAATCATTACATGGCATGCCATTTCTTAGAGGCCTATTTATCAACACCCAAATTTTGTGGTTTTAGAGGTCTTTGAAACCACTGCTAAACTAAATTTCTCTAAAACTACATATTGAATTAAAAAATCTGAACTAAAAAAAGCACGAATGGGAAAAATCCCAGAAAAGCCATTAAAACTGCAACTTATTTCAGTTGTCGCAAATAACTATGACTTTTTCATATTGTCGCACAAAAGCCAGCATCAAAAACACTAGAAAACCTCTAAAAGCACAAATCAAAGCAAGATTTTCCAGTTGTAAAAGGGACATCTGCCATTGACTTCTACATGATTTCGACAGGTCTTAGCTGAAGTATCTACCTATTCTGAACTGTTGTGATTTTGTTGCATAATAAATACCAAAAAAGTCACACTTTTTTTCTGCAGTTTTTTTGGATTTTTGTCATGAAAGAGCTAAAAAAAATCGCTGCTTAATAAATAAATCTGGCTATGAATATGCAGATATATCCTTATCCAAAATCTCCTGACCTATCACAAACCATTCAGATTAAATAAAGTAGTAAAAGAACAAATCAGACAATGTGCTGGCTATCAATTCAATGACAGCAATCACACGAAAGTTATGTCTGACAAATAGTAATGTCAGTCATCCATTGATATAGTCAGATAGGCAGTACATGCAGAGATATTATCATTAGCCGACAGAAATCTTCTAACCTGTCCGATCGACTATACAACCGATCGACATGGCACTATAACTGTCAGGACAATCCACACAGTCCTAAAATCACACCAAACGAAGATTTGTAGGGCTTTATCTTTGAGTCTTTGGCCAGCTTAACAGGGGTGCTTCGCCAATGAGGCACGTTGAGGCTGTCGCCTCAGGCGGCAGCGCCCCACTAGGTACCAGGGGCAGCAAAAATGCTGCTCCTGGTACTTTAAGAGCGAATTTCCGGGGGAGGGGGGGCAGAAGCAACTGCTGCTGCAACAGGCGGCGGAGGGGCCAGGATCGCCCCTGCAGCTTAAGCCCCTAAATCTTTGCTCTAAATTACTAATGACAAGCGCACACAGATAAAGTAGTGCACAGTACTTACACTTATCAGGACTGTAATATATTGTGAGCAGGTGGAACTATTCCACTTACAGCAAATCTCATATCATATCATTTTTATTCACTTTACTTCTATTAAATTTGATCTACAAATTTTGGTTCTCTTTCGACATGAGGCTCTACAGTATACAGAGATAATTTTTCAGACATATTTATTCTAATGTATCAAAGCAAAAGCTGTGGAGTATTTATTTAATACCACACTGTGACATTCCAGCCATGTAAAAGGCCACATGAGTTTTTTGCAGAATTTCTCTGCACTTATATTTAATAAATGTCAAATGTTCACTGAAGAATTCTTCTTTTTACCTTTTTTCTTTTTTACTTTGATTTTTATACAAAGTTTGCAAAAACCATACTATGGGGTATATTTATTAAGTGTGAATTTTCTCTTCATCTAACTTCACCAAAGTTCACCTGAATTTGCCAGGTGTATTTTCACAACACATCTCATATTAACTTTAAATCTTATGTACACTTTTTCAAGAGAAATTTTCTCCTGACATAAATTCTCTGTGAATATTTGTCAGTATATTTATCCCATATGGCAGTAGTGGCGAAAATTCTCTACAGAATTTTCTCTGGAGAATTTTCACCACAGAGAAAATTACATGTAAAGAGTGATGATATTTTACATTTATACATTAGCAATGTAGAGGGAAAGCTTAATTTTTGGTGAAACTACTCCAAATTTACACTTTCACCCTTTAGTAAATATGCCCCTTTGTGTATTAGCTGTGCACACATTGGTGTACAAAGGACCCAGTAATTAATAATGCATTGTGTTTTGTTGCTGTCACTTTTCTCTCAGATAAGTAGCAGCAACCAAATTCTGAGAAATGGCTTGGTGACATTTTTGCATACATAAAATTTGCATTATTTTGCATTAGTAAAAATGAGCAATTTGATAATGAATGCTGGCAATGTCATAATATTTAATCAAATGCAAAAAAAAACAAAATTTTATAACTATTGTAATTTTGTGTAAGTCAGTGGGGATTTTAAACATAATTGTTCAAAACTCTGCACCGTATTAGCAAGATTTGCTTTCTCTGCCTATGTTTTGTAATAATATTACAGTACAAAATTGTGTGAATATATTGGAAGATATATTGGAAGAAACATTTAAATTTGTGCTGTGTTGTGCTAGGAGAAAGTACTTTGGCATACAAATGTATGTTTCTTTATATACATATGAATCCAAATGATGTTGTTGTTTTAAATGTAAGGGAACAACACAAGCTTTTGTTGCTTCAGGGTGTCTTAATAACAAAGTGAAAACCATCAGAAAGAACAGACGGGGAAATTGCAATGGCTGGTGAAGTGTGCCATAGACAGTGTCATGTAAATGCAGATTTGTGTTCTTAATCATGTAGCTCAAAGTAAAAACAATAGAGATGTAGGAATAGGAAGTTCATTTTGTTCTATTTTCACAGCTTTCATTTCAAAGGAAAGGGGCCTCAGTGTATTGCTCCCTTTATTCTATATGAAGACTGGTTTGATATAGAAATGAACACCGAATAGTAGAGTGTCTGGATAAAACCTGCCCAGAGGGGATAGAATCTGAAGTCATAAAACATCTATTTTTGTAGATTATCCCATTATAATACACAAAAGCCATGAATATCCTGTAAATGATATCCTTATAAACGGGGAGTTCTGATGTCATCAGTTATAAACGGTGAGTTCTGATGTCATTTCTGTCACATGAGTCACTGAAATTTGTGTATTATAATAAATAAAGTACCCCCAGTTGTAAAATATGAGAATATTATAAGTTACCTCGGAGTTCCATGACCCGTATAAATACACTCGGCCTTCGGCCTCGTATTTTTATATGGTCATGAAACTCCTCGGTAACTTATAATATCCTTATATTTTACAAGAGGGGGTACTTTATTCACTATATAATATCCAATTTATTTATTAAAGTGGCCCTGTTTGTGTGTTTAGCTGTATACAAAAAGGCTTTATATTTTTGAGCCTGAGTTAATTAAAAGGTTCTGTCTACCACTGAACAAGAGACTACTACTAAAGAGAGACTACTATTGTGAGCTACTGTATCTAGTGATTAATGGTGATCAGCGAATAAATTCGTCAGTCGTGAATTTCCACATTTCGCGGCCGGCAAATACATTTGCGATACTGCTGCAAAAATTCATCTGCGTCACAAATTTTTGGACGCGTGCCGGAAAATCCACTTGCTTAAAAACCGTCACACATCAACATTATTCGGACGCCCATTGACTTTGACGTGATTCAGGTGCTCTCTTATTCATATTCCAGTCTCTTATTCAAATCAGTGCATGGTTGATAGGATAAGTTGGACCCTAGCAACCAGATTGTTGAAACTGTAAACTGGAGAGATGCTGAATTAAAAGCTAAATAATTCAAAAACCACAAATAATGAAAAAAATAGAGTCAATTGTAAATTGTCTCAGAATATCACTCTCTAAAAGTTAACTCAAAGATGAACAGCCGTGTTGGTACTCAACCGTGTTGGTACTCAACTAATATGTGATTTAATTCTGCATACAAAATTAGATGGGGTGAGTTTAAAATATTCTTAGTAAAGTCCTTAAGTGTCCTTGCTAAACTACAAGCTACAATGTCTGGCATCTTGGTTTGGCAAGGTTTTTAAAACATATAATAATAATCAGTAACTTTTCCCCATCATTTTATATGCAGCTTTTGAAGGTAATAGCTATGTAGAAATAATTATTATTTCACTTTAGCTCTTTAGAGATGGAATGCAATAGGAAGGCTTTTAAAACCCAACATTATTATTTCATCATCTAAAGCTATTATTAAAGCATTTGTAAAGAAAAGATCCACTGACAATGCAGAATGTGCAGCATAAGTGCGTTTAGCACTTAATAGCCAGCTTGGGAAGGTGGCTGAAAAGGAAAGGGTTAATTTTTATACTTACCTGTGGGAAAATGTAGTCTGCGTAGTCTCAGTCTTGATCACAGGTCCCGAGCGGCAGCTGTGAAGAAAGGAAGTTGATTGTTTGAAAGAAGACACGTGACCGCGAAAGAAGGGGTATAAAAGAGGGTTTGCGGCAAGTTTACCTGTCAGTCAGTGAGGATCGTGGATGAAGAACATAGTCGTGATGCTCTTTAAATTTGTCGCTCCATCCGCATCAGAACAGCCGCTGCTGAGGAAGTCCTTCAATGGCTTCATGAAGAAGGCGGGTCTGGAAGAAATCAAGCGTGTCATCGTCGGATGTCATGGGATGAGAACTCCGCCACCAATCAGAAGACACTTCCGTGTTCGGGAAGCATCCAATCGGATCAACGCCTACAAAGAGAAGAAAAAGAAAGGCTCCAGTCAATAAAGCTGCATTTGCAAACCATCGAGCACAGAAGAGGAGACTGCCGGCAGCTTCTACATGCCAGAATCTCTGCACCCAAGCATCGATAAGCAAGGCACCCAGCACTTCAGCCAAGGATCTTCAGGGACAACATTCCACCGCAGCACACAGCCAGCCAAGCATCTCCACTCCTTAAGCTTCTCCGCTCAGGTCCTGGGAAGGTGCTGCAAGGCAAGCAAGGCACTTCCACTGATCCTGCAATCAACGCTCCTAGATGGGCAGCGTCTTCATCACGCAGAACACCGTGCTGGACGAGGTCGAGTTTGGGATGACGATGGAGGCTGCCACAGAGCTCCAGAGTGCTGATGAAAGTGTCTCTGGAAGTTCAAAGAGCTGGTCTTGCTACTTTAGCAAAGCCAAACACTTCTAGCAACCCTATGGTGGCCATGGCAGCCTCTGTTGCTCCCTCCCAGTTCAGGTTGGATGCGACGGGACCTAAGCAATGCAGAGCAGAGTTCCAAACTGCTGCAAGAACTAGGTAATATATTTTTAAAATATACTTAGCTCTTCTACTCCTGGTGCTGCAAATACGCAATTAGGCACAGGAGTCCCCGTAATTAGCTACAAAGATGTTTTGTATGCGAAGCTACTCCACTAGGCTACATTTGACTAGTGTTATATATGCCTTCGTTATTACCTTCAATTAAAGAGTGCCCAGTGGCCAGGACTTTTACATATTGGCTGCAGGCTTTTTGTATATATTCTAATAGATTATGTGAAAAGTCTCTCAATTTAGGTTCTGTTTTATTTAACTACTGGATATTATTTTAGAGGCATACAGGAGCTATGGTGGAGTAGCTTGGTTTTTTCTATATGATGATCAAGTACAACAAAAGATGGCAGTACATAGATTTATGCTTTGGGGTTTTACAGATTCAAATGGCAAAATAGTTGCCTGATTACTCTGACTTCTCCAATCCTGATCCTGCCTGTTTGTAACTATGCTGACTTCTCTAATCCAACCTTTTGCCTGTACACTGACTATTCTAAACTCTCCTATCCTGATTCTGGCCTGTCTGAAGATTCTCTGCTTGTGCTGGCCCAGCCTGCCTGTTCCTGGTGGTGTTCTTCCTTTCAGTATCCTGGTGAGACGATCGTGCCCCTTTGCTCGTCCAGAACCGTTAGCTTTGCTCCTCTCTCAAATAAGACCTGGGTGCATCCAATTAGCCGAGGGCTCCTCCCGAGTTGAAAGGCGGCAGTTAAAGGCAGAAGTGAGAGCCGAGTCCAGGGAGCCTAGCTTGGGTTCTGGATATAGGGTGCCGAATTGGACAAGTACTTTCTTGGTGTTGTCAAGTTTTGGATACCTATAGCCAAGGACAAGGAGGATTTGATCATTTGGCAGCAGTTTCTAATGCATTATAATGGTAGAACCTGAACAGAACCTGAAACAGAATTTCATACAAAACTCAGCACTTCCCCTCCATTCAGATGCGGCAGCATCAACAGGGTTTGGCATAATATTTAAAAAAAAAAATAAACAACTTGAACTATTCCCGGTATTGGTTGCTTTAGAAATATGGGGACATCTACTTGCCAATAAAAGGACTATATTACATTGCAACAATATGGGACTAGTTCAAGTAATAAATAGCATATCTGCAAAATCTCTTCCAGTAATAAAACAGTTGTAAAACAATTTATAAAAGGTTGGCATAAGAAAAATTTTGTAGCTGAGAAAAGAAAACCAATTAATTTGAATTTGTTTCAGAGTTGGTATGTTTATCAGTTTATGAAGTTATCTGTTTATCTGTTTATGAAGTTTAAATTACTCTTCCTCTTGACGTTTTTCACAGCATTAAGGATAAGTGAAGCTGTAAGTTATTCCAAATCAAAACATGGAGGTTTACAACGGAATGATGTTGAACTGGTAAATATAAGTTGAGAGTTTTAATTGAAAAATCTAAAACCGATCAGTTAGGCAAAGGAACACTTTTGTGGATGGAATCATTTCAATATTTGAATTTATGCCCAGTCTAAGCCTATAAGAGTTTCCTCGCTATGGGACCTAATATAGTGGTTATTTTTTTCATGCATTCTGAGGGATCATCATCAATGTAAATTGGAACATATCCTGAAACGGTGCTTACAAGAGCTGAACATGGAGCTTAATGCATACAAGTCTCATTAATTTCGTATCGTAGCAGTGACCCAAGCAAAGTTATAGGGTTTTTGCCAAGGGTTTTTATCAAAAAGCTAGAATGATAGGATTCAAAAACATACATGTCTTACATTAGGCCAGATTTAATTGACAAATGGTAATTGATTTCTTTCAGTGAAAAGCGGTATCTGGTATGGATCATTGACCATTCACTTGGGCCAGGAGACGGGCATTACAGTTATGGAGTTATGGACCTAATTTAAGTCTGGTAACAAAGTTAAGATTCATTGGTTAGGCATTAGAGGTGCAGTTTTGAATAATTATGACAAAAATATTGGATCTTGCCAGGCAAATGGGAAAACATTTAGTAGTTTTGCATTTCAACTTTCCTCAACCAATTATTATTTGGTTGGAGATGGTGTCCAGGTTGCTGTGGCTTCAGCAGCCTCATATGAAGGCTTTGGAACACTATAAAAAAAAGTTAAACTTTGGGCTATCCAAGTTCATGAAATATTTTATTCTGCTTACATACAGACATGAGGAATTAGAATTAGGAGGAGATGGCCTATGCAGGAGAGATGGTCAGAAATTGGCAATGATATCTTTAATGTTAGTTTACAAAACGCCATTGAAAAAGCAATGTTTAAATGGGATTGTGCCAATTATACATTTCCTGAAGTAAAGTGAATTTGTGTGGAGGAAAATTACTTTTTAGTTTCCTGGCCAGAAGAATTAAAAGGCGGAACTATTTTGGGATAGGCGGCCGAATGAAGGAATTGGGTTGGATAAATTAAAGTATACTTATAAAACATGGTATGTTATATAAATTGGTTTATCAATAAATATGCTGTGGCCATTCTCCAATAACATAAATTGTAAAGTGTGTTATTGGTTATGGGTTATTTTCTTTAATACAGCATACAGTTTCCATGCACCTTGCATTTAAAACTGTGTGGTTGTTAGTAAATGACAGTTGACATTTTGAAAAATCACCTAAAAACAATAATCTTCACAGCAATTTAATTAGCGTCATTAGGTGCAGCATGTTTGCGTCTAAAGAATCTGGCACACATTTTACTTTCACACCAAAACACCAAAATGACAGCCAAAACCAAACTCTTGCATCTGAATTGTGCCAAATTGTGTGCAATTTATTTTTTGACCCAGCAGCAACAATGGCATCAGGTCCAAAACCACCATGCGAATGCAATGCTGCTGGAATTCTGGGGAAAAATCTCTGCATTGTAAAAAAACTGCACTGTAGAAAAAACATGTAGAGATTACAAAGAGAATTATCATGGGTGTATGCTTTCAACCACTTCGTATAAGAGAAGAGTATGAAGCCCAACTACTCTTGCAGAAACAAGCGGCTTCACAGCTGGGTCAAGTTGTTGCTACGGGTGACTTCAATTATCCAGACATTGACTGGGGTAATGGGGTTGCCAAGACAGAAAAAGCTAGTAGGTTTGTAAATATGATGAATAACAACTTTTTATTCCAGCTCGTTCAAGAACCTACTAGGAATAACTCTCTTTTGGACCTTGTAATAACTAATTATACTGAACTCATCTCTAGCATTTGTGTGGGTGAGCATTTAGGGCAGGGTTCCCCAACCTTTAGAATCCGTGAGCAACATTCAGACCTAAAAGGAGTTTGGGAGCAACACTAGCATAAAAAAATGTTCCTGGGGTGCCAAAAAAGGGCTGTGATTGGCCATTTAGTAGCCCCTATGTGGATTGTCAACCTAAATTGAGGCTCTGTTTGGCAGTGCACCTGGTCTTTATGAAACCAAAACTTGCCAACAAGCCAGGAATACAAAAATAAGCTCCAGCTTTGAGGCCACTGGGAGCAACATCCAAGGGGTTGGAGAGCAACATGTTGCTCACGAGCTACTGGTTGGGGATCACTGATTTAGGGAATAGTGATCATAACATGGTCTCCTTTGAGATTATGTTGCAGAAGCAAATCTATAAGGGAGTAACTAAAACACTAAATTTCAGATTTTTCAAAACTTTGACAGCATAAAGGCATCTATGTAAAATATTAAGTAGGAAATGCTTTTCACAGGGTTAAACACACAACAAAAATGGGACGTCTTTAAAATGCTGCTTAATAAATATAGTATATTCCCCTTGTAAGCAAGGAACGCCGTTGCAAAGCAAAACCTTTTTGGTTAAATAGAATTATTGGTGTTGAGGTGGGTAGGGCCACCATTATAATTCACGGGTCCTGTACAACAAATTTTTTGGGGCCCTCAAGCCCCACCCCAGATCCCGCCCACTCTACATCACAGTTAAAAGACTACACAGACATCAGCGCTAAAAAAGGTAACCCCCCCACACACACAAGTTATAAAAAGCTATTGGTGACCAGGGCCCTCCTATAAGTTTAAAAAAAAACATTGGCGCCAGGGCCCCCCTTACAAGTTAAAAAAAAAATTGGGGCCCCAAAGAATATTTTTACAAAAACATTGGCGCTAGGGCCCCCCTTACAAGTTAAAAAAAATGTGCCCCCAAAGAATATTTTTTAAACATTGGCGCCAGGGCCCCCCTTACAAAAAAATTGGGGCCCCAAAGAATAATTTTTAAAAAAACATTGGTGGCAGGGGCCTATAGAGTATTAAAATAATACATTAGTGGCCAGGGGATTAAAAAAAAACACACACATTGGTGCTCAGAGGAATTGAACTCCTGGCTTCAACTTCGCCTCCTTTTGTGACTTTGGGTTTTTCACCGCTTCAGGACTTCAATTTTGTTTGTTTTCATGACGTTGGGTCTTTTCCCCGCGTCAGGACTTAAGTTTCAACTGTTTTCGTGACTTCGGGTCTTTTCGCCGCTCCAGGACTTCAATTTCGGCTGTTTTCGTGACTCCCGTCAGGGACTTCGGCTGTTTTTGTGACTTCGGGTCTTTTCGGTGTTTCGAGACTTCGGCTTCAGCTATTTTCGTGGCTTCGGGTCTTTTCACTGCTTCAGGACTTTGGCTGTTTGACGCGTCCGCATTCGAGACTTCGGCTTTTCGACACTTCCGCATTCAGAACTTTGAAGGAGGCGGCACGGCTTCGGGCTTCGGCGCTGTCAAGGGGGGCCCCACAATTTCAAAAGTTCAGCACTGCCAGGCCCCCTTCAGGCCTGTGCCCGGTACACTCGTACCCCCCATGCCCCCCTGATGGTGGCCTTGGAGGTGGGTAAGAAAAGATGTGCTTTTAAGGCTTTCAGGTTAGCAGGTATTCAACTTGTTTATTAATGACCTGGAGATGGGCATTGAAAGTACTGTTTCTATTTTTGCAGATGATACTAAATTGTACAGAACTATAGGTAGGATGCTGCCACTTTGCAGAGTGATTTGGGAAAACTGGGAAGCAAACTGGAAAATGAGGTTCAATGTTGATAAATTCAAGGTCATGCACTTTGACAAAAATAATATAGATGCAAGTTATACACTAAATGGCAGTGTGTTGGGAATTTCCTTAAATTAGAAAGATCTAGGCGTTTTTGTAGATAACAAGTAGTGATGGGCTAATAGATTCGCCTGGCACGAATTCGTGGCAAATTTCTGCGTTTCGGCATAAATTTTCTGATTTTCACGATTTTTACGTGAAAACATTCGAATTTCACGTTCTTTTTGTGAAAATGTTCAAATGTCACGATTTTTTTGTGAAAACGTTCGAATTTCACAATTTTTTTGTGAAAACTTACGAATTTTATAACTTTTTTGTGAAAATGTTGAATTTCATCATTTTTTTTGTGAAAACGTTAGAATTTCATCATTTTTTCTTTCCGATTTCACTATTTTTTCGTGAATGTTTCGCCATTTCACTAATCTTGCGGGAAATTACTGAATTTTTCGGCTATGCGAAATGGGAGAAATTCACCCATCACTAATAACAAGTTACTAAAGCTACTAAAGCAAATAAAGTGCTGTCTTGCATAAAAAAGGGCATCAATTCAAGGGATGAAAGCAAAATGATGCCTCTTCATAGGTCCCTGGTAAGGCCTCATCTGGAGTATGCTGTGCAGTTTTGGACTCCAGTACTTAAATAGTGCAGAGACGTGCAACTAAACTGGTTAGAGGGCTGGAAGACTTCAATTATGAGGTAGACTGTCAAGGTTGGGGTTGTTTTTTCTGGAAAAAAGGCGCTTGCAAGAATGTTGAAATTCGAATTAAAAAGACCAACCAAAATTTTTTTTCGGTCGAATAGGTCTGTTTTTGATCGAATAGGTCTGTATTCACCCAAATTGGAATTGTACGAATAGAAGGAATAGCGTATTTGATCGAATTTGATTCAAAGTTTTTCCCTAAAAAAACTTTGATTTTTAAAAGTCCACCAATTGACTCCAAATAGGAGGTCCTCCATAGGCTAAAACAGCAGTTCGGCAGGTTTTAGTTGGCGAATGATCGAAGTTGAATTTTTAAAGAGACAGTAGATGATAAATTTTGATATTCTAATTTTTTTCAAATTCAAATCGAATTTGGACTATGCCCTAGTCGAAGTACACAAAAATAGCTCGAAATTCAACATTTCTTTTATTCGAAAATTCACCGCGACCTTTGAAAAATCTGCCCCTAAAGTTTAAAGTGTGGCAGCTCAGTGATCCAGATGCAGATGCTGAACTGTTACACTTTGCTACATTAGTTGATACATTTCTCAGAAGCATCTGTGGAATATTAGCAACTATTGTATCAATATAACAGCTGCGTTTAATGAAACTCAGGATTCTGCTCAGCAGGGTCAAAGATAACAAATGCACCAACTAACGTATACATTTAGAACAGTTCACCCTCCCCCCCTTCCAGGGCTGCTTAAGAAAAACATAACAGTAGGTGAAAAGAGAACAATTGAAATTTGAATATTAGAAAAACGATCACAAATTGGAAATAGAATCTAATTGAAAAAATCTTTATTTCTGGTGAAGTATTTGAAAACAACTGAACTGAATAAAGTGTTGAACGGTGAACTATTCCTTTAAGCAATTGCTGAACAATGAATACAGCCCCTGTTTTCTGCACTGAATGAGTTTTTTTAATTTGCTTTTCTCGGGTTGGTGCTAACCTAGACAGACTAGTGGAAAAAACTGGGCTATTCGCTGACTTTGAAGATGGGAGAGCAACATCCATGATGTTGTTAGTCATCATTCTCTTAAATGTTTGCATAGTGTTTCTGCATTGCTTCCAGTGAGTGATTTATAGGCAGTTATAAACTGTTGCATTATATTCTTACTCAGTTAGGAAAGTAAAGCCAACATCAAGGCAATGTATATACACATAAAGAAATATAACTAAATATGTAGCTCGCAGAATGCTAGAACTGCACATTAAAAATGCATCACAAGATATTTCTTGAGATAATTGCTAATTAACTTAATGTTTTCACTCCTTTAGTAGTTGGATTAATCCTGCTAATATCAAACATATTGGCAAGTTGAATCTGCATCAATAGTTATGGTACAGGTATATTTTTTACAGAGAACTGTATCAAAAGACCATTCCATGTTCCTAAACAGCATAGGGAAGTAATTGCCCATTCACCAGAATGGGAAGCTCTTGCACCAATGCTAAAGGTCAAAGTATTCCATTTGGTTCATCTTATAATGGGCACCCTTGTATTAAAAAGTAGTATTTTTGTCAGGGGCATTTTCTTGCCTGTTATATAACAGTATAATATTTACTTTAGGGTACATTACCTTTGATTACATGCCTGCAATTCATAACAATAATTGCATTCTTTCAGAGGAGTTCTGCTGGTTTACTATAAATGATTCTTATAATGCCTTATAATTTATAAAATAACCTCTATAAAACTGGACGTTGCAGATCATGCGACAATATTGCTGAATGTATTCCCCGATAAAAATAAGATGTTAGATGATCCACTTACTTTTCAATTAATGCAAGCTGCCAAGGCTTTGATTCCAAGGAACTGGAAGAATAAGGATGCCCCGATATATAATAACTGGTTAAAATCTGTGGAAGAAATAAGAATGTTAGAGGAATTAACATATATCTACCATAATAATAGTGGCACCTATTGGAAAACATGGCATCCATGGCATAGGTTTATGGGAGAATCGGATAAATCCTGCAATGTGACCTCAAATAGGGTATAAGGAGGTGCAAAGTATCTCTTCCCCTACCCCTTTTTTTTTCTGTACCCTTTTTTTTGTTATTTTCTTTCCTTGGTTATTGTTTCTGTATTTTGTATTTACTATGTCTTTTTGTTTGGAAAAACTAATTAAATAAAGAAATTAAAAAAAAAAAAAAAAATGATTCTTATAATGCCCATGTGTACATGTTACAATGAGTTGTATTTAAGATTAGGTATACATTAGAAAATGTTATATTGGGAATTGTCGCACGTCAAAATTATTCGGAAGCCCATTGACTTTCAATGCATTTGGACCAAAAAGTCGAGGGTAAAAAAATTGCCGCTCGCGTCAAAATTATTTTGATGCCCATTGACTTCAATGCCTTTTTGCGAATTTTGCTGTAAATTCTTAACTTTTTTAGCACCACAGATTCACCCATCACTAATAATGGGTAATTTACTGATCCCCAGCATCCAAATGCTGAAGCACTAAGGGTTGCAAGTGCACAGCTCTTAGTGCTTTTCACTTAACATGCACTTGCACCTGGGGAATACTTCACTCTACAGTCTACACCAAACACTGGATTAAAAATCTAGCACCTCTTTACTGCCTGTCATGGACCTTTGCCCACTGCTGCTCCTCAACTTGCTTGTATGAATGACACGCAAGTTAGGGGGTGAGTAGATACCTATGTGCCCCCCTCCTGCCTCTCATCTATACATCATTGACTAAAGCAGCAAGCACTGAATTAATTAAAAAGCAGCATGCTTCAGTGGCAATTACTAAAGACTAGAAAACAAAGTGCAAATAAATTGTGCCTTTTTTGCACTTTGCACACTGTATTCTAGTTTGTAAACAACCCCTACAATATACAATACATATTAATCCAAGCTCTGTTGTAATCAATTTGATTGCAGCTTAAAAATCTGTGCCAAGTTGAGAATGAACACGCAGATGTCCTTCAGCAAAAAGTGAAAATTACTAAGTCATCTATTGGTCAACACAAAAAAATCAGTAAATGTAAAATAAATAGAAGCAGTAAAGCCTGAGCTCTGAATTAAACAGGGATAAACATGGTCAATTTTTAAATAATGAAAACCATAGATTTTGCATAGTCCTGAATAACAATTGACCAATAAATTAACAATAAGAGATAAGGTTGTGTAAAAGCTATACTATATCAAAGAAAGAAAGACTTTCATATCTGGCATATTTGCCTCCTACAAACCTCTATACATCTCCATAGATGACCTTCTCCAGTCCTCTTCAATGGTACTTTTTGCAAAGCTCTTATATGGGGCCGATATTGCCTGCCAAATTGGCAACTCCGCGATGGATGGTTAAACTAAAAAAGTCACTCACATATACTCACATCTTTTGGAAAGGCAATGAGATTCAGAAAAAAAGTAAACAATGCAAATAATGAAAACAAACTTAAAGCAGTTGTTCACCTTTAGATTAATTTTTAATATAACGTAAGATAGTGATATTCTGAGATAATTTTCAATTGGTTTTATTTTGTTATTATTTGGAGTTTTTGACTTATGGAGCTCTTTATTCAGCAGCTCTCCAGTTTGCAGTTTCAGCAATCTGGTTGCTAGCATCCAAATTACCCTAGCAACTATTTGAATACGTCATTGAAAAGATGAGTAATAAAAAGTAGCAATAACAATAGATGTGTAGCTTTACAGAGCATTTGTTTTTTTTAGATGGGTCGTGACCCCTATTTGAAAGCTGGAATGAGTCAGAAGAAGAAGGCAAATCGTTCAACAACTATAAAAAAGAAAAAATTAAGGCCAATTGAAAAGTTGCCTAGAATTAGCCATTCTATAAAATACTAAATGTTAGCTTGATGGTGAACCACCCCTTTAAAGTACTAGTTGGTTTATGCTGTTATACAATCAATAATGTAACAAAGTTACATATGGTAAAGCAGTTAAAGGGGAACTTTGGCTTCCAAACCAAAATTTCATAAAGAGGCCCACATAACACAGAAACCCCTGATATATCCATCACAGTTACCTGTTTCTTCAAAAAGTATGAATCAATGCCATTTTCTATGCTGAAATCCAGCTGTTTAATAGTGCTTCCCTTTCTGCATCATTTGAAATCCTGGCAGGGAAGAAGGGACTATAACACTGATGTTACAAATTGTAACAACTTCTCCACAGCATGACAGACAGCATGCAGAAACTACATAACCCTAAATGCATTGCACTGTGATGTTCCATTCCTTATTGAAATCATGTGTGCATGGAATTGTAGGGTTTGGAGGATGCAGGTTGAGGACAGATTGCTGTTTATACAAAGTAACAGTAGTCAGCCAGCTCAGCAAAGTAGTCAAAGAGATCAGCAGGAGAGCAGGGGGCTAGGCTTAGGGAACTGTCAGAAACCATTAAAAATCATGAAAAGTCTGCATGGTTTTTAAATGATGTATATTGCAAAGTTGCTTGAAATTATATTTACTTTTCAAAAAACTAAAGTTATGTTTTTGTGGAGTTCCCCTTTAATATAAGAACAATGTATAAATATACTGCTGTGCTAACATATACCTATTAGAACAAGTTCCAAGTTACTCAATAAAAAGGAAAATTAATGGAACTCAGTTTCAGACATGCTGCTGGAAAGTTGTGGAGTAAACAGATTCAAACACACCATTATTCCCCAATACTGAAGTAAATACTGTACTTTGCAAATATGGTTTGTTCTGTAGTCTGCAATACTGGAGAATGCTACAGGGCAGATGCTCAAGAAAAAAATGCAAATTAACATCCAGTCCTGCCATACAATTCTAAGGAGCAGCACAACTATTGGTGCAACCGGTGCATTGTGGCTTAAAGGGCAAGTTAACTCTTGATGCATTACAGATATTAGAGTCTAACCCTTTTTTCTGTTTGGTAAACCTGTTCTTGTTTTGTTTTGGTTTTTTTTTTTTTTTTTTTTTTTGTCTGATTGTTTTTATTTCAACAGGCACTGGAGCATCTATGTCTTCAAATATGCTCTCAAATGTCTTATATACTGATATACTATGTTACTACATCAGTAATAGTGCATGTGAATAGGCTGGAACAGTAGCTACTGATTGTGAACGATGCTATAATGACTTTGTTATGCTACAAGAGATTATACGTATTTGACTGTTTTCTTGTACTATGCCTGTTGTTTTTATGAATAAAAATTTTAAGTTACAAAAAAAAAAGGGCAAGTTAACCCCCCAAAAAAATAAAAAAACATAATTCTAAGCAATACACATGTATTAAAGATTTTCAGTGTTTTTAAAGTTATTTGTAAAATTAATTACTATTGAAAGCAGCATTTGCTTAACTCCTGCTTGTTACTTTTTAAACAATGTTTCAAAAGTCTTAGTTCCCCAGTCTGAGCCACAAGGACAGAGACTGCTTTCAATAGCAATACATATGCAAATAACTTAATTAGTTGCTTAGAAAATATTTTTTTTAATTTGGCAAAAACATTTTGGTGGGGTTGACATTACCTTTAAGTGCTAAAGGGGGAAATTATAATGGCATTTTTATACCCACTATCCTTATCAATATCTGTATAAGAGGGAAAGTTATTTATCTGAAGAATACAGTTTTTATATAATAAGGATTATTATACATAACAATTTTTTTTTAAAAAAATTAGGTCCCAATTCTGCATTAGCGGTTTATAAAGGGATACAAAAAGTGGCACTGAAATACATTACACATCACCTCATTAAAGATCATGTAAAGAATATTTCTCTGGGGGGGTACCATAATGTTTGGCACCCCTCAGTTAAAGGAAAACTATACCCTCCAAACAATGTAGGTCTCTATAAAAAGATATTGCATAAAACAGCTCATATGTAAAACCCTGCTTCATGTAAACAAACCATTTTCATAATAATACATTTTTCTAGTAGTATGTGCCATTGGGTAATCATAAATAGAAAATTGCCATTTTAAAAAATAAGGGCAGCCTCCTAGGATCGTAGGATTCACTGTACTCACAAACATACCAACAAACCATACATGTTAGTTCACATGAGCCAATTAACAGACAGAGTTGTGTCTTTTGCTTCCACACTTCTTCCTGTTACAGTTAGAGTTGTAGTGTAGTGTAGTAGAGACAGCACAGAGACCATCACGAAATGGTGGCTCAAGGCAAGAGATGTAAAAGGGCAATATTTACTTAAATATACTGTATATTCCAGTTTGGTGAGATTCTTTAATATGCCACTTAATATGATATAAACTATCTGTTGCTTAAGTTTTCATTTTGGGGGTATAGTTTTCCTTTAAAGAGATTGCTTAGGGTGGTGCTCCTGTTAGGAGAAAAGTACCCAGGCTCCTGGAAAACACTCTAAGCACTGTGTTGGCATCTTCTTTCATGTAAGATCTTTGTTTGGCATTCATGCATGTTCAGTAGAGTAAATATTTCCGGGTTTATTCCACTTCACGCATGTGAACAGGAATTTGCACAAGGGATTCCTGGAATGCTGGTAGAAAGTGAAATACCAGTGTGGAACTGAGACAGTTCTTTCTTCAGTCTAGTCAGTGCAGTTCTTTCCTAACAGAAGCACCAGCTTGGGGATCTATCTATTTTACTGGGGGGGGGGCTCTAATATCTTGGCAACCCCCAGCAAAAGAAAATTCACATGTCCTTTAACACCATAGTAAGATGTGTAAATCGCTCATAGTGAGAAAGGTGTGTAATGTATTGGCATGTATGTAGCCAAATGGAAAATTCTGTAATAATACCACGATTACAGGTATATGATCTGGAATGATTGGGGTTTCAATCATTTCAATTACCAAAATAAAAGTTTGTTAAACAAAATTTCAATTTTAAATAAACCCAATTTTATGGAGTACTAAGTACTGTCTATTATTACAGAGAAAAATAAACTAATGTTGGTTTGCACCACAATCCGCTAGCGTGAAATACCACCATTTATCAAATGGTGAACTTTCACTTTTACCCTTTGATAAATACGCCTTTAAAAATCCTATAGAAATAAATGGAGAGAGGTTTCACTTCACTCTAGCGTACTGTGGTGATATCTAAATTCACTCTTTGATAAATATTCCCCATGGTCTCTGTGTAAGAGATCCTATACCTGTACCTTGAAAAAAGCAGAAAAACAGCAGCAACCTCCTATTCTTTTTGCACAATTTTTGTACTAGAAAACATCTCTGCCTACATTGGATATATGTATGTATGTATTATACATACATGCATACATACATGCATACATTTCACTTGAATGGCTTATGCCAGTTCTGATGTGGTGTAAAATAACACAATTGTTTTCAGGTTTACTTGGGTACTAAATATATAACACACATACCCTTGGGTGATTGTATACCGGCTAATTCTGACCAAGACTCTTTGGGATATATGTAATTAACAGCATTACTGGGATAAAATGGGGTACTGTGAACAAAAATAAATTGAGATATTACACTAAATGCAAAAATATGTAGAAATGTACCCTTTTTCTTTACACTGACCTGTTAATATTCATGTACCACTATTTTCCCAGAGACTCTGAATGAAATACTACTTTTCCGTAAATAACTGGTTATATTGAGAAAGCAAGATCACTGACTGTATACTCATTTATCAGTGTCAGATGAACATATTCCTCTTTTTGATTTAGTTTTGATCATTCTTTGGAGCATAAGAAAGTCATAGTACAGAAAAAGGTACCTGTTTCCATGAACAAAGCCAAAGCAAATTATCCTTCACTGATAAGTGTCTGAAGACCATTCACATCTCACACTATGGGGTTGATTTATCATGGTCCAAATTAAAATTTTTTGACATGAGTCAATTTTTTTGCACAAAAACTCACAATTTATATATTATATAATAATATGTAAAACAATTTCAGAAGCTTGTCTGTTCGTTATTTATTAATCACAAAAAACTTGGTAGTAAAACTTTGGCATCTAAAAGTTTGTGAAGTCATATAGAAGTCAGTGGTAGTTGTCCTAGGCAACATTAAAGACTTTTTTTAATTCAAGTTTTTTGAGGTTTTTTTTGAGCTGTTAAACTTGCAATTTCAAGTTTTTTAAGCTTTTAAATGCATACATTTGTGGTATTCAAGTTTTTTTTCCACGATAAATAAGCAAACCTTATAGTTTTCTTAAATCGAGATTTTATTCAAAGTAGCAAAAACCTCTAAAACCTGATGAATAAACCATACATGGGCAAGTGGGAATATTTAGTAAAAAAAAAACCTTACAAATGTTTGCTGACATGTGTATTAGTTGCTAAATGGCTCTGCCATCTGGTACCCAATCCCAAAATACACTGTGTGCATACCAGTAAGCAGAAGAGCAAGATCAATATTTGTTGTACTAAGTCACTAGAACAAAACTTTTCCTGCAACTGCTCTAAAGTTACTTTTAAAATGGTATCTTTTTGCATTTATGTGCCTGTGTCTATGCAACTGGAGAAATAAGCCAGCCTTAGGTTGCAATGCTTTCTCTTTCTTGTAAAACAATGTTTTCACACGTCTCATTTTGTGTTACAGTTTGTGTACCAATGCAACTAGAGTGGCTGGTATTTTTATGCAAATACACCTTAATTATGGTTTTCAGTTTGGGGTTACAGCTTTCTGTGAACCAAAGATTATTATTTTATTAGAGAATTTTAATTTATCTGCATTGTGAAAAGAAAATGCTGGGTAATACATTTCTCAAAATGATGGACAATAATATCCTCCAAATATCAAAAACTAGAAACAATGAACTTTCTCGCCAAACACTCATTTTTTATAAGCAAGAACTGATTTATGAGAGGTCTTTCTTTTCACCAGAATCCACTGACAGATTTTTTTTTAAACTTGCAACAATTTTACTAATAGGTTATAACTGGTATTGCCATCTCAGATTTCTAGAAAGAATTTGGTGAGAACCAATAGTGAAATTGTTAAAATATATACAAAAACTAGATTTTTAAAAAGAAATTTCATGAATGTGCAAAAATTCAGTGCAGGGGGTAAAACAACATTTGTAGCAGAGTTCAAAACTCAACCCCTTAAATATGGCCCACAGTCAGGACTGGAACTAGGACTAGGACTGGAACTAGAGAAGAAGCATGTGCCTAGAGCACAACAGTGGCTGGCTCTAGGCATGTAGACAAATACAAGAGTCCTCTGCACTCAACCCATTATCAATATATTTAAAACAGAGACATTTTATGCATACTGCTACTGAAAAATGCCTTACCCTTTAAACAAAACAGGGATTGTTTGTCCATATATTGCAATATATTTAAGCTGGCCAACTATGTCAAAGTCATCCCATATCTGGCCAGTCCTACGCAGTGACCAGCTCCACGTTGTAGCTCCCACCCTTTCCAACTATAGTCAGGTGATCCCACTGGTGTCTAATAAAAGGGCAGCCAAGGTTGGGAGTTTTACTTTGAAAGCAGCTAGTAAGTTGCAGGTAAAACTTAGTCCCTTTGTAAAATATATAATTAAGCAATTGAATTCTTAATGAATCAAACGAAAATTGAGTGTAGGACTGGCCAGATATGGGATGACTTTGACATAGTTGGCCAGCTTAAATATTTTGCAATATATGGACAAACAATCCCTGTTTTGTTGAAAGGGTAAGGCATTTTTCAGTAGCAGTATGCACAAAATGTCTCTGTCTTAAATATATTGATAATGGGTTGAATGCAGAGGACCTCTTGTATTTGTCTATATGTATTTTGTGGTCACAGCCTCATTGCACCCCCGCCTAATGTTTATTAAAAATTAGTGGTGAGCACAACTTTCCCTTGTTTGTTATGGCTCTAGGCATGTACCTTTTGTGTCTGCCCAGGGGCAATTTTGGGGCTGCTACACCTGAGGCAGCAGCCCAGATGCCGCCCCCGTCTCCTGTTCCTGCTTAAAAATCAGAAACGGGTCAAAGGGGGGAGCATCATTAGTGCATTGAGAGCAATAAGGCTCTCTGCACTAGCAGAGGTGAATTTCCGGGTTAAAACTAGGGATGCACCGAATCCAGGATTCTGTTCGGGATTCGGCCAGGACTATGCCTTTTTCAGCAGGATTCGGATTTGGCCGAATCCTTCTGTCCGGCCGAACCGAATCCTAATTTGCATATGCGAATTAGGAAAATCGTGTGACTTTTTGTCACAAAACAAGGAGATAAAAAATGTTTTCCCCTTCCCATCCCTAGTTTGCACATGTAAATTAGGATTCGGTTCGGTATTCGGTCGAATCCTTTGTGAAGGATTCGGGGGTTTGGCCGAATCCAAAATAGTGGATTCGGTGCATCCCTAGTTAAAACCTGAAAATTAGTCTCTTAAAGTTACAAGAGGTGGCTTTTTCCTGCCCATTGTAACTGGCCGCTCACTGCTGCCTGAGGCAAGGTTCTCACCTTGCCTCATGGCAGGAGTGGGCCTATGTCTGCCTATCCCAGGTGTGGACAGGCAATCTGTGTGTCCTGCCAAATGACAGAGGGACTGCTGTAAGATGCCATAGACTACATAGTCACTATTATGTGGGCTGGTGGAGGACTCTTTGGGCCTCTGTCTAGTTGAAATGCCAGGGCCTTTTTTGATTCCCAGTCCAGACCTGGCCTTTCTGTTGTCCTGGCCCTGCCTGGGTGTAACTCTGAGTTAGAAGCAAAAGTGAAATCAGACGGGGCCTTAGACACAGGGAAGATTCCACACACCAACTGTCAGGACTCACAGAGGAAAAAGTGGAGGTTACAGTTACAACCCCCCCCAGCTTTCACCTCTCATGTGGAGGGGTGGGGGGGGTGATTAAAGGTGGCTTTCCTTGGTCAGACTTGCAACTTGGTCTGGTTCTGCCCATGATAAAGTCACTGAGAATCCATTTACATAAGTTGAACATTTTAAACCAATATTTGTGTTAATAATTATTTTATGAGATAGCTGTTTTAGGTGCAGATTAATCAAAGCTCAATTTGAGGAGATTCTTGGAAGATTGCCAGAAATTTCAAACTTTTATGGAATGAAAATATTTGGTCAATTCATTAATTAGCGGGAAGAAAAATGTAGTGAGATTGCCCAAAAAAGGGACATGGAGAACTTTGTTGTATTACAGCATATTGTAAAATAATCAAGCCCAAACATGGAATATCAGATTATGGCTACATGGAAACAATATTTCTAAATAATTAACTATAATAAATAAAAAAACTGGATTTATGTCCCAACAAAAGCTCAAGGTAGATTTCTTCTACCAATCTTCCATTTAAGACATTTCCATGTCTTACCACAATCTCTATATAGTTAATAGTTTCAATATTAATAATATTATGTTATTATGTGTTGCTATTTTTCCCCAAAGTCTGTAAAAATAACTCCCTGCTCTTCAGTTCAGTTAAGTAAAGATTCTTTCACTAGTGTTGGGAATTTTAGTTTAGCACAAATAAAGGGTCACAAACTGGGTAACTAATATAAAGGGAGTTATTTATTAAAGGTTTTAGAATTTTTGAGGGTAGTTTCACTAAAAACTTGAATTTTTCTAGGTAAAAAAAACCCTCACATTTTTCAAGATTTATTATGACCCAAAGCTGCTAAAAGCCCAAATCCAAAAATACTCCAGCTAAAACCTGTTGAGGTCATAGAAGTCAATGGCAGAGGTCCCTTGAACCATTTGAAGATGTTTTTTTTCGGTGGTTTGTGCTCGAAAACACAATCAATTCGAGTTATTCAAGGTTTTTTAGCCTATAACTCGATCAATTCAAAGTATTCAAGTTTTTCCCCCAATTGCATTCAATTGAGTTTTTTACATTCAGGGTTTTCGAGGTAGAAAAAAAACTCACAAACCTCACAAACTCGATCTTTGATAAATAACCCCCACAGTGTTCCAGTTGCCAGCTCACATCATTCCTGCTCTTCCTTAAAAGCATTGAGTCATGATTTTTATGATGTAGTTTTAATTTCTAAATAATTCACTCTACAATGTAAAATTTCATTCCTGAAGCAGCAAGTGTAATTTTGTTATTTGTAATATTGGTGTGTAGGCAGCCATCTCAGGTCATTTTGCCTGGTCATGTGCTTTCAAAATGAGACAGCACTTTAGGATGGAACTGCTTTCAGGCTGTTGTTTCTCCTACTTGATGTAACTGAATGTGTTTCAGTGGGACCTGAATTTTACTTTTGAGTGTTGTTCTACCAGGCAGCTGCTGCTATCTGGTTACCTTCCCATTGTTCTGTTGTTAGGCTGCTGGGGATGGGGGGGGGGCGGAAGGGAAGGGGTGCTATAACTCCAACTTGCAGTACAGTAAAGAGTGACTGAAGTTTATCAGAGCACAAGGCACATGACTGGGGGCAACTTGAAAACTGACTATATGTCTAGCCCCATTTTAGATTTTAAAATTAAATAGAAAAAAAACCCCACTTTTTTCTTTTGAGAAATGGATTTCAGTGCAGAATTCTGCTGGAGCAACAATATTAACTGGTGCGTTTTGAATTTGTTTTTCCCATGACAATATCCCTTTAAGAGAGGAGGCTTTTGAATAAGACAAACTTGACTTTGATCCAAATTAGAACTTATTAGTTATATTAATATTTTACTATAGATAATTTTGTCATGGTTGAAATGCCATTAAACTCATAGCAATGTTTTCCTTTTACTACAATAATAACCCCGTAGGTGATCAGAAATTTTGGGTCTCCACATTGCCACTGCAGTTTTGTATGCAACATGATTCACATTCAAAATCGTGGATCACCCCTTGCTGGCCCCATTATGGAGGAAGCAGTCACAAGGCTTCTTCTGAAGACACATGTTCCCGTACAGCTTCTTCATTTTCATGTTTATGATGTGCCATGTATGTAAGATGCTACTGGTGGGTTGAGAATCAATCTCAGATCCAGGCCAACAGGTAGTGGCAGCCAAGGCCACCCTCCTCTGCCCAATGATTTTGCCAGAACAGTCCCCACACATCACTCACATGAGGGCTGCACATGACTCACCAGACACATAACACATTTCACTTATCTGTCTACCCTTGGTTTCAGCCCTAATTATTTTGGAAACTGTAAGCCTATAGTGCTTTATTATAAATCAAACTGAAATCTCTGTCATAAATCTTGAGTGAACTGTGAACTTCGTGAGAGAGAGGAGATTTTAACTAAAGTTAAAGTTGAGGATCATCTTAAAATAAATGATGTATGATGCTAAATCGTTCCATACATGGGAAGATAAAAGATGCCCTGTCGACCTCTAGACCGAGTGTTGATGAAAATCTGCCACATATTTGCTGGGAAGGTTTGAAAATCCCATCTGGTGAGAATCACATGGGCACATTGAAGGGTCCTTGACGATGGGCATCAGATCTGGGCCAATGATCAGATAAGCTCTGTTTGGCCATGATTGTGGATGGCCGAATTGACCTGAGCAGGGGCGTAACTACAGAGGAAGCAGACCCTGTGGCTACTGGGGGACCCAGGAGATATAGAGGCCCCATAAGGCCCAATTCATATTCAATGTCAATAAATATTGCTAAGACAGGTCAACCTTTAGACATTTTGGAGCTAGACATATTGTCAATTTCCCAGCTGCCCCAAGTCGTGATTTGTGCTCTGATAAACTTCAATCACTCTTTACTGCAAGTTGCAGTGATATAACCCCCTCCCTTTTTCCCCCCAGCAGCCAAACAAAAGAACAATGGGAAGGTAACCAGATAACAGCTCCCTAACACAAGATAACAGCTGCCTGGTAGATCTAAGAACAACACTCAATAGTAAAAACCCATGTCCCACTGAGACACATTCAGTTACATTGAGAAGGAAAAACAGCAGCCTGCCAGAAAGCATTTCTCTCCTAAAGTGCAGGCACAAGTCAAATGACTGGGGCAGCTGGGAAATTGACAAAATGTCTAGCCCCATGTCAGATTTCAAAATTGAATATAAAAAAATCTGTTTGCTCTTTTGAGAAATGGATTTCAGTGCAGAATTCTGCTATTAACTGATGCATTTTGAAAAAAACATGTTTTCCGATGACAGGATCCCTTTAAGAATAGTGGCATAGGTGTTTTTATTTTCAATAATAAGGACTTCACATACACTGCGTTGGTGCAAACATTAACATTTGCAATCTTTCTGCCACTGATGGATGGGACCGCACAAAGGTAAATTGTTTGATAAAAATATTTAAAATACTAATAATTTTGTTTGCATTGCACATATTTTTTTATGTTAACATTACCCACTAAGTGAAAGTCTTTAAGATTACATAGTACAACTGTCTCAGCCAGTTCTGTTATTTTTTTCTGACTTCCGCCACTATGTCAGACAGTGAGGATACAGGTTCAGGGTGGATACAGGCAGCTCCACGGACTAGGAAATGTACTTCACTCATATTGCCTTTATTAATGTTTTTCTTAGGGCATAGTGTCATTGTGCAGTACAATTATACAACTCTACACATATAAGTAGAGTAATCCCTTATAAGAGATCATTAGGGAAAACTCCATAAGGCCATGCACTATTAGTCCCCATATTCACTAACGTCATGTCCACACGCCTCAGATTTTTTCCCCTCATCTCATTTTCACCTTTTCAGCTTTTCACCTGTTATTTATTTTCACTTCTATTTCCTACATTTGCACCAGCCTCTGTTTTCACCTAATAATTTACATTTGTATTTTCTCTCTCCTGAATGCTTCCTTAGCAACCATCATTTACAACATTTCCACTGTTTCTCCCAAACTGAGTCACCTTTACTGTTTACATAATAACAACTGTAGCTTTTCTTGAAAAGTCAACATCCCTTTAAACATCCCTTTAAACCAACTTGCAAAACAGATTCAGATGTACAGACAATATAGAGACTGACAAAGTACAGTGAAACCTTAGTTTTATATTCCCTGATTTTATACATCATTTTTGTTGTCCCACCTATATATTATGCAACAAACACAAAGTAGTGCTACACACACACTCTCAAACTTCAAATCAAACTTCAAATCCTTTACCGAATTGTGCACAAATGGAATCCATTGCAATGAAATTAAATAGGAAGCAGATCCTGCTCCAGGAGGGCCCAGGAGTTATAGGGATCCCTGTGAGGCCCTAATTAATTAGTAATTTTAATATACAGTATACTGGTAAAACTGGTTCACCTCTAGATATTTTGTGGGCCCAAACATTATTTTGCTGTGGGGCCAAGTAACATCTAATCATGCCACTGGATCAGGGTAGCCTGTACTATTTCAGTAGCTCCACATATTACTCAGTGGGTCATTTTTACCATAGCAACCAGTCAGTGGTTTAAATGAGTCTGGAATATGAACAGGAGAGGGACTAAATAGAAAGATAAGGAAAACAAAGTAACAATAATAAGGATGTAAGTTCACAGAGCAATAGATTGACTGCTATGGTCAGTGACCCCTAATTAAAAGCTGGAAAGATATAAAAGAGGAAGGTACATAATTCAAAAACTATAAATAATAAATAATGAAGACCAGTGGCAAAGCTACTAGGAATAGGACAGTCTATAACATATTAAAAGTTTACTTAAAGTGAACCACCCTTTTAAGCTTTCCCTTGTTTTTTATTTCCTTCCCATCCCATCGCTATTCTTTTAAGAGATTAAGCAAAATGTATAATCAAGGTTGATTTTTATACTGTAAATACCATTTAATGCCAGTCATAACCAAAAGTTTTACAAACTGACAGTTTTAAGATTTTTTTACACACTATAATAAATACAGTAGGCTCTGTAATGTATATTGTAGCTGAAGTATGTGGACTGATCAAACCTTGTGGTCTGAAATTTCAATTTGCCACAAACTTTCCAAGAGTCACCATGGAATCACCCGCATTGTGATTTGTTATACAGTTAGCAAAAGCCATAGCAAAGGTGCAAACGTGCACTAGCAGTTCAGCCTATTTTTACTTAAAACACATTTTAGAACAATGATCAGCTAACCAGAGATTGCCCACAATCACCATGTAATCTCCTGACCAGTAGGTCAGGAGGAATCGTCTAATATGGATGTAGTTGCACAGGTCAAAAAATTATGGGAATGATATAAAAATCTGACTACATGGAAGATTTGTCATCCGGCACAACATGCCTGATAAGTGCAAATGCTGCCTCTTCATCCCACAAGATAGTATTGATGGTGTCTACTAGACTTCTTCTCATTGAAATACAATGACCATCCGATGTAGATGCATAAACAGAACACACCATATGACTATCTGATCTGTCTTCCATTACTGCAAAGAAGACCAGATTTTATAGAATCCCACAAAATCTTGTGCTGTTGCATGACATGATTTTGTGGGTCATATAAAATCTGACGCACAAAATCTAACATTTCCAGTGTATTAGTGCCCATAATTGCCTGACATGTTAGTATAGCTATGGCTGCAGGATTTTCAGAGAAGAGAAAGAGGAATGATTCAACGTATTTGCCAAGTATTTGATAGACTGACAAAATGTTCCACCTGTCATTGTCCTAAAATTTAATGTATGTTTTTTATATATCAGTTAACCATTTGATAGAAAATCTCTTTCGTTCCTCTCAACACTGCCAGCAGCTTTTTAGAGTGATAATCACTTGACCTACAAATACAGTTGTCCCATAGAAATGAAAGGAGGATGATTCTGTTGCTTGTTGGAAAGTTGAAGCGGCTGTGGTGACAAACCACTTTGATTTCCCCTGTTCATTGCCCTTAAGGGATACATTATGTAGCTTATAGTTAAGGATGTTTAGGAGGCAATCAGAGTATTGCAGATATGAAACAGGGAAACAGAGTAAAAATGCTGGATTGGGGATAGGAAGGAAATGCAGCCTCTAGGTATAATTAGAGAGTATTTTCTAAATGAAGAAGTGGTCCTTAATTCATTGTTATTCATAAACACTGTAGACACTTGACTGAAAGGTGTAGATACAGACTTAGAGTTGGTCTGCATTTAAAAGGGGATGCATTAGGCTTGTAATGTTTGGATTCCTGTGAGGCAGACATCCCCTCATTTTGCATGTTTTCTGTTGTTAAAATGGTCTGCCAGAAAAGTGTTAAAACTACTGAAGATGGTGTATTAGGAGTCTGCAATGGATGCTTTTTTTGACTCAGCCACGAAGCAGCTGTCATACATTTCTTATTTCTTTTTTAATTTTTGCCTCACTTTTGGCAACCAGGAAACAGTCAAAATGTCAAACTGCAAAGCTATAGAACAAAAAGCTGAACATGTCAAAAGCCATGAAAAATAACAAACACCCATGCATTTGAGCACCATTGTCTTCATAACTGCAGAAATGGTCATATTAAGAATACCTTTCCCACTGGTTATCTAAATTGGATAAATATAAACAATATGACACACATATTTATATGCAAGCTAGTGCTTCTTTGCTAAGGATATAGTGGATGCCAAATTATAGTTTTCCAAAATGTTTTAACTTTTCTTATAGTTTTAAAGATATAATGGTTTGTTAGTGTGCATCTCATCCTTCCTATTGCAAATCACTTAACTATGCTGATTGTCAGAGATGCAATGCAGATTGCTAGAATCAGTCACTTAGAGAAGGTAAAAATGGGTGTCTTAATATATTATTAGGAATACAGTTTCCCCAACATAACAATATACAGGTATCGGATCCATTATCTGGAAACCCGTTATCCAGAAAGCTCCAAATTACAGAAATGCTCCCATAGACTCCATTTTAATCAAATCAAAATTTTCTGAATGATTTCAGTTTTCTCTGTAATAATAAAACAGTACATTGTATTTGATCCAAACTAAGATACCATTAATCCTTGGATGCAATTGGGTTTATTTAATGTTTACATGATTTTCTAGTAGACTTAAGGTATGAAGAACCAAATGACATAAAGATCCGTTATCTGGAAAACTCCAGGTCCATTCTGTATAAAAGGTCCCATACCTGAATAATGCTGATAATTTGATCTGAAACACATGCACTAATTTATTATTGCTCCAGAATGCAGCTATTGTAATACTGAATACACTGGAAATATACATAGGGAATAAGCCATTCTGTTCTATAAAATATGAGGATATTTAAAGTCACCAAGTCTCTAAGAGGTGCACATCTGTAAGTGTCCTCACAGCTTTTTGCAAGTGCTGATTTGCTCTAATGACATTTTGTGTTTGGTGTCAGACCCTGACCTACTGATATGGTATGTAACATAACAACTACATGGGGAGGTGTTCATCCGTTTTTGATCAGCCTTTTTTAGTCTAGATTTTAATACAGGTATGGGACCTATTATCCAGAATGACTGGGACCTGGGGTTTTCCAGATTAGGGATCTTCATATAATACGTGTACTTAAAATTGATATAATCATTAAATAAACCCAATAAGATTGTTTGCCTCTAATAAGAATTAATTATATCCTTGTTTGGATCAAGTACAAGGTACTGTTTCTTTAGTTCAGAGAAAAAGGACATTTTTTAAAATTTTAATTATTTGATTAAAATGGAGTCTATTCAGAGCTTTCTAGATAAAGAGTTTCCAGATAACTGATGCCATACCTGTATAGAAGTAAGGGTAGCCTGATCGAATTGTGGTAATTGAAATATAAATTTATGTATCATAAATTAATTAACATATTGTAATATAAATTTAATCCCAACAAAATCAATTATATATACATACAAACTCATGTACTGGTAATTACTCCTCAAGTCATGTGACAGATACAACACACAAGTTTATTAATATTCCAGTTCTACTCAGTAATTTGTTATAGTGGGAAAGTAATAAAGGTATGGGATGCGTTATTCAGAAACTCCTTATCCAGAAAGCTCTGAATTATGGAAAGGATGTCTCCCATAAACTCCATTTTATCAAAAAAATCCAAATTTTAAAAATGTAAACTTAAAGTAATAATAAAACAGTACCTTGTAATTGATCTAAACTAATATATAAGTGATCCTTATGGAAGGCAAAACCAGACTATTGGTTTTATTAAATGTTTACTTGATTTTCTAGTAGACTTAAGGTATGAAGATCCAAATTATGGAAAGACCTTTTATCTGGAAAACCGCAGGTCCCGAGTATTCTGGATAGCAGGTTCCATACCTATAATTAGATAAATATTGCCTCTCTGTTGTTACATTTTGAACAATGAGCCCCAAACGTTTTTAGGGGATTTAAACTGTATTGATATTTATGGTGTAGTCTTTATTTCTAAATTACACTGTTTACATTGCAAACAATTCACTCTTCCATATGGAATGTATTCCTGAACCAAGTATATTTTTTTTGTTGTAACATTGATGTGTAGGCAGTCATCTCAGGGAATTTTGATATAAGGCAGTGGTGACCATTCTGCAGTCCTCTAGTTTTTACTGAACTTCAGCCCTCAACATTATGTGATATATGACTTGAGTACTATTCCAGATAATTGGAGAGGACAGGATATTAGAAAAGCTATTTGTACATTCCTCCAGGTATTACTGAACTTTTTCTCCCAGATGCATGTAATAGCTAAAGACTGTCAGAAGCTACAGAAAACTATAGTTAAACAACCGCTACAGCTGCAACCTGAATATACCTGTGTAACCTACTTTCTTAACCAGAATTACTCAATACTTGTGTATTGTAATAAATGTACAAGCACCTTACTAAAATGATAAAGTATATTAGTGTGAATGAGCAGTATCACATTTATCTACTTATGATTGATATTTGGGGGTACATTATCCCAACTGAATTTCACATACTACATTGCACAAGTGGTCTCTAGTATTATTAGAGAATGTGCTTCTCATGACACTTTTAAAAGCAGACCATATCCTTTGTGGATATAGTATTTGGCAGCAGTGCATTGTCCAGTGTGCTGTACCGAAAATCATCAATCATGATTTTAAGCTGATAATGAATATTATGATTATTGAACATGGTTTAAACTTCCTTCCTCCTGTAAGGATGGAAGCAGTTTCACGTATAGGTTTTCCACTACATTGCTTTTTATCTTTCTCTGTGTAAAGAGGCTGGGAATGTTTAAAGGGATCCCACTGAAACTGTTTCCTGTCCATTGTAACCTTTCGCCTTCCAAACCACAGATTCTCACATGAATGTCCCACCCCCACAGCACATAAGGCACATACCTTCGTTCACATACTTATTATGAGACATTGAGGATTGAGATAATTTTTCTACAAGATTAGCTCAAGTAACTAAAGGTGGCCATACATGGAGAGATCCGCTCGTTTGGCGATGTCGCCAAACGAGCGGATCTCCCTCCGATATGCCCACCTTGAGGTGGGCAATATCGGGCTGATCCGATAGTGGGCCCAACGATCGGATCCTAACGTTGCCCAAACGGGCGGTCGGATCGCGGGACCGCATCAACGAATAGATGCGGCCGCGATCCGACGGGATTTTCTGTCCCATCCGATCGAGATCTGGCCGACTTTCGGCCAGATCTCAATCGGTGAAGCCCGTCGTGGGGCCCCATACACGGGCCTATAAGCTGCCGACACGGTCTGTCGGCAGCTTTTATCCGCCCGTGTATGGCCACCTTAAAACAGTGGCCAACTATGCTGAAACTTGCCATTACACTAACAGAAATTGTGGCAGCTCTCACAACACATGTGCATTTATTATGTTGCAAACAAAAATTACATTTATAATAAGCAATAAGTTAGAGCCAATTTAATAGACTTATTAATAGATGGGTGCCTTAATGCTATCGATTTACATTATTTTATTGTGACCTGTTACTCCATCATAGTAAGTGCTTTCTGACTTCTCCTCCATATCCTGCTCTAAAGATTTTTCTCATCATTGCAAAGACAGCATTATGAACTATTAGAATATATGAATCGACAATAAATTGTATTAAACAAGTAAATGTTTGAAATGTATACCTATGGGCAAATAATTCACAACAGTGAACAATAATACACTAGGGGGCACATTTACTAAGGGTTCGAAATTCAACCGGCGAATTGTAGAAATTCGATAGTCGAAGTTTATTTAATCGTTCGATTGAACGATTTTCCAAAAAGAACTTCTAAAAACGTAGCCAAATACTGGCTATAGGTTCTAGATGGTCCCCATAGGCTAACATAGCAATTTGGCAGCTTTAAGGTGGTGAAGTGTCGAAGTCGAGGTTTTTTAAAGAGACAGTACTTCGATTTTCGAATGGTCGAATATTCTAAGTTTTTTCAATTCGAATCTAATTTTGGTCTATTTGATGGTCGAAGTACCCAAAAATTACTTTGAAATTCGAAGTTTTTGAATTCGAAAATTCACTTCGACCCTTAGTAAATGGGCCCTGAATGTTCTAACAATCTATTTAGAAGTATTTAGACTCTGTAATGTAATGTTAAAGATAGTGAATTATATCACTATACAGTTTTATGGCATAATTACACATAACGCCATAGTATAAGTTTTGATGCTAGACTTTAGTAAACCTTGAGAAACAGCTTACATAGCGCAGAAGTGATACTAGGTATATATATGTGCACACCAATCGCACAAGTGGCTGCAGCAATGTATTATCACCTTCTATGCACAGTAAATGAACACTATAGTGCATATTGGTGAAACAAACCAAATAAATATGATGACAGCCCAAATAAATCATTTATATACGGTAGAATCCACATTTTACATTTTCAGGGGACAAGAAAAAAAATGGTGTAATATCCGGTAATATATAAGATCAGGGACAGACATTATATATTTGATGGGACCACAAACAAACAATGTAAAATGAGGGGAAAACTATAAAATAAGGGGTTATAAAATTGATATATTGGTGGGACCACAAACAAACTATGTAAAATGAGGAAAAAATTTAAATTAGGGTATGTACAATTTGATATATTTTACATTGTAAACTTAAAACTAGGGGATGTAAAAATTAAATTTTGAATTGTAAACTTAAAATTAGGGGATGTACAATTTTTAAATTGTAAACTTAAAATTAGGGGATGTAAAATTGAGGTTTTACTTTTATAAATTTCTAAACTGCCCCTTAAAATACACCTTTTTTCTTTAAATGCAATTAAAAAATTGTACCTATTATTTTTGTATGTAATAATAATCCTTTAAGTATCAGAACCTTATTTTTATACATCTGCCATTATACCATTATGTCATTTGAACAATCTATCCAGGCCACCTAAAATATAGAATGATAAAGTGACCAGGTGTCAGTTCTTACTGGATGTAAGTTTATTGAAGGCAGGCTGGGGGGGGGGGGGTGACACACCACTTCCTCATTGCAGCTCTTTGATATAGGTGTAAACATTTGGGGATTTACATAAAGTACCTCTGACTTGCAATTAAATTCCCAGGATTATCATAGAGCTCTCTGGGGTTTCTGTGCTCCAATCAGCAGTTGCCTCACCAACATCAAAGAGAAAACTGACCAATGAGCTGCCTGGCACCGCCGTTGATGAAGACACCACAGCTTGTCCAGGCCTATTTATGGAAGAGTGAAATATCTCTATCTTAATCAGTGCCTCTTATTCCCCTAATGTCAATTGGATTTACTACCTGCTGATCAATCGCACCTTGGGTTTTGTTCCGATTAGTGGAAAAGCTGCTAAAATTTTTCCCCCAGTCTGTGTGTTACGAAGCCTCCCTTTCTGGAGGAATGAGTGCGACCGAGAGCTGCGCCAAGAACGTGCAGTACCGGGTAGATCATCTGCTGAGCGCTGTGGAGAATGAGCTCCAGGCTGGCAGCGAAAAGGGGGACCCCACCGAGAAGGAGCTGAAGGTGAGTCTGCAGGAGCGGGACCTGTGGACGAGGTTTAAGGAGCTCACCAATGAGATGATCGTCACTAAGAATGGAAGGTAAAATCCCAGAAACTAATAACTTTCTTGTCTAGAGTGCAGGAGTTTCTACCTAGTGTAGATTTATATTCATCATGATCATGGGCATTTAGCTCGAGGCAGTTAGTGGAATGGGTTTAAAGTGCAATATAAATAAGTCGGAAAAACATTCAGTCATTATTATTATTATTATTATTATTAATAATAATAATAAAACTGGACTTTTTGTTTGACATTTATTAACCTTAAACGTAATTTTTCTGCCTATATTTCTTACAATGTAACAGAAATTAGTATAAATTCTGATGTGCGATTTGATTAGATTAAAGGATGATCAGGGATTGCCCTTGGGTTGTGGGCAGATTGAAGTGCTATTGCAATTAACTGCCTACTATGTTTATAATGACAGTTTAGTTAAGATATCCTTTATGAGTACAGTATCTAGGGCTTGTATCTCCAGCCATTATATTCAATGAGGAGCAAGATAGATTATATAGATTAGATGATATCTTTATACCACTTTCGCTCTCTGTATTTAAATACAAACAGGTCTGTTGTGACCCAGATTTCATATACATTTAGCATTACAATTCCTTTAGTTATGACTTGGCAATATGTAAATGTAAATATTGGCATCTTCAATTAGTGCTGAAATCAAAAACAGGGGGAGCTATAGCATGTTGTGATAGTGTTC
Organism: Xenopus laevis; assembly: GCF_017654675.1. Lineage (NCBI taxonomy): Eukaryota > Metazoa > Chordata > Amphibia > Anura > Pipidae > Xenopus > Xenopus laevis. Next base: position 57,448,537 of record NC_054379.1, on the reverse strand, counting down.
CACCTCTCTCTCTCTCTCTCTCTCTCTATATAATATATATATATATATATATATATATATATATAATATATATATATATATATATATATATATATATAATATATATATATATATATATATATATATATATATAATATATAATAAAAATTGAAGACATCTTTTTTTGTAATTTATAGCAGTGGGGAAATAAAATACAGTTCCATCCGGGTTCTCTGTATATGTATTTCTCTGTTTTCAGCCATTTGAATTATATTATTATTACTGTTTTGAATATATACCCTTTTATAAGTAGAAATGAAATTTACCTTTATACTTAACCATGAATATGGAGCGGCTATACTGTTAGCCTTAGTAAGGCAGCCATGCACTATAGGATTTTTGTTGTATTAAGTCAAGAATAAATTAAACAAGGTAAATTATATTTTATTTTAACTTTCTATGATATGTTTGTTGCAATTAAGGAATGTTTTGTAAATATAAAAAACTTACATCCTTCATACATTTTTGCCCCTGCTTTATTACTCATTGTTAAAAAAATAACTTTACCCTTTAAACACCTGAGTATTTTTGGTTTCTCCATGGTGGGAATGGTGGTGATAAACAAGGAATTCCTAAAGCAGAGAATTCTATAAAACTGAATGCGTTTGGCCTTAAATAAAGTTTCAAGGTGCAATAAAAGGGGCCCTGAGAAAATGTGATGTCGTCAGGAATTCCCAATCTGATTTGTCACTCCATAAAGGTGTAGAAAAGGTCAATACTTAAACAAACCTCATTGCTGCAGTAGCAAAGTAATTAAAGCTACTTTATAGCAGATGAGTTGTTTGACCTCAAATTAAAGACAAAAGAAGCCACTGAGCTCAAAGGAAATAAATAAGGGGAAGTTAGTTCATTTCCTCTCTAACGCCACCTTTTAAATCACTTTATTTGTCTCTTTCCCATGGAAAAAAAAACAAACCTATCTGGAGAAAATTATGTTCTATGTTGCTGATGTATATATCAAGATAGTCCTGCATATATTCTACGAAGATAACCACCCCAATTACTTTTTGTATTTTAGGAGAATGTTTCCAGTTCTGAAGGTGAGCGTGTCGGGCCTGGATCCCAATGCCATGTACACGGTTCTTCTGGACTTTGTGGCAGCTGACAACCTCCGCTGGAAGTATGTGAATGGAGAATGGGTTCCAGGTGGCAAACCTGAGCCCCAGGCCCCTAGTTGTGTTTACATCCACCCAGATTCCCCCAATTTTGGAGCCCACTGGATGAAAGATCCTGTGTCTTTTAGCAAAGTCAAACTTACAAACAAAATGAATGGTGGAGGCCAGGTAAGGAAAATACAATTTGAATGTATTCAGAGTCTGTTTATTTTTCACAGCTGGGAACCTGCCTAAGCCTTTTGTTGCAGCACAAAGGGAACCAGACACTGAAGTGCCTAATAAAGACAGCTGAGTGTGAGATAATAATGTGGCTACCTAAATCATATACAGCTAAACAGAGAACTGATATTTATACACATATGGTGGGAAACTCAAATTTAATTTTATTCTAATTCGACCAATCTCGATTCGAGTTTTTTCTCCAAAACAATTTGAATGTCAGGAGGCTACAAATATCTCCAAATTGGTCACTGGAACTCTCCCGTTGAATTCGGCAGGTTTTAGGAATTCGAATTCTTAACGGGCCAAAGTAAGATAAATTTCGAAAATCGAATTTGTATTTTTTAAAAAACTCGACATGACCATAAAACAAAATGTGAAAATTCGAATTAGAATTTTCAATAATAAATCTGTCCCTTAGGGGGTTATTTATTAAAAATAGTGGTGCAATTATGGGTTGCTCTGTGGTCTTAGGGGAATGCCATAGGTAAGCCAAGCTCCCTTTGAAATATACGCAGGACCGGATTTGTGGCGAGGCCACAAAAGCCCAGGCCTAGGGCAGCAAGTTGGTAGGGGCGGCATGCCGTCCAGCTGCTTGCTGAGGACACGTAGCTCCCCAGTGCTCCGGTGTGCCTGCTCTCGCTAGATTGGTGCATACAGACCACATGGCCTAGGGGCGCCCGCCACTGAAATCCGGCCCTGAATATGCATGGCAGTGTTGTTTGCAGAAATTAGCTTTGTTCTGGATACTTACAATCTAGAATTGATACAACTGGCACTGACATATGCTCTGTGGACATATTGCATTTGTACCTTACTTTACTTTAGGGATGCACCTAATCCACTTTTTTGGATTCGGCCAAACCCCCGAATCCTTTGCAAAAGATTCGGCCGAACACCGAACCGAATCAGAACCCTAATTTGCATATGCAAATTGGGATGGGAAGGGGAAAATATTTTTTACTTCCTTTTTTTCTGAAAAAAGTCACGCAATTTCCCTCCCCGCCCCCTAGTTTGCATACCTGGATAAGGTGCATCCCTACTTTACTTAGCATGTTTTAAAATCAAATGTCAACAACAGAGTATGTAGTGGATAGAGTACTTTGTTGGTTTCACCATGTAATGCATGTTGCACTGAGCCTATTTTATATAAAACTGCTTTTGTTTTAAATTATTCAGTAGTATTAAAATGATTTTTCCTCTGCATCTCTTATAGATTATGTTAAACTCTTTGCACAAGTATGAACCTCGAATCCACATTGTGAGAGTTGGCGGCACCCAGAGAATGATCACCAGCCATTCATTCCCTGAGACACAGTTCATAGCAGTGACCGCATACCAGAATGAAGAGGTAAAGAGTTAAGATACTGTGTTAAGTAATATGTAAATAGTAGATTATTTTATAAAGAATTAATGGGCATCAGATACAGTAGTGTTGATTCTTTCATGGTTTGGCAATATTCTAGTTATCAACAGTATCAACAAAGAATGTTTTGGGGGCAAAGGGAACCAAAATGAGGATTGCCCAAGACAGTATAGCAGTGGCATAACTAAAAGTTCCTGGGCCCCACAGCAAAATCATATTAGGCCCCCCCAAACTTTAGTACAAAAAACATTTTATATGTCCAATGGGCCTGCCTATGTTTACTCTGCCACTTCAGTGTGTGCCCCAAATATGCACATACTGAATCTATTGTAGCATAAGTAATGTTCCACCTTACACACCTGCAGTCTGTGTTATTATGTCTTTAGCTTGCTTGCTCTTATTGTTTATATCATGTAATTTCTGGTATTTATTTGTCCTCTTGTCTTTTTTTTCCAGATTACAGCACTTAAAATCAAGCACAACCCATTTGCCAAAGCATTTCTTGATGCAAAAGAAAGGTACAATGTCATTTGAGTGAATTTCTTTTTATAATTTGCAGCAGATTTGTTTTTTGCACTATGACAAATGTGCATTTGCAATGCAAGGCCTCTCCCGAACGAGGAAGCCTCTATATTAATTTTAAGTGAAGATATAACGTGTTAAACTTAAAATACATATACAGTATTTTTTTTTTTTTTTTTAAACATTATTTACATTTTTTATTAGAAACTAATGTTTCTCTCTTGCATCTACAGAAATGATTATAAAGACATCTTGGATGAGGGAATTAATAGTCAGCACTCAAATTTCTCTCAGTGTAAGTATACTCTTTGTGTAAGTGTTGTACAGGTATAGGATCCATTATCCGGAAACCAATTATCCAAAAAGCTCCAAATTACAGAAAGGTTGTCTCCCATAGACCGCATTTTATATATATAATAAAAACTTTAAAAAAATATTTCCTTTTTTTCAGTATTAATAAAACAGTACCTTGTACTTGATCCAAACAAAGATATAATTAATCCTTTATGGAGGCAAAACCAGCCTATTGGGTATATTTCATGTATAATTTAACTAGTAGACACAAGGTATGAAGATCCAAGCTATGGAAAGATCCCTTATCTGAAAGCATTATCCAAGCATTCTGGATAACAGGTCCCATTCTTGTATTTAGAGCTGGGTATGCAAATATATGCTGTAATTAGTGAAAATAAACCTATAAGTTGAAAATCAAATTAATGTATCTTTCTTTGTGCTTTCCCTTCAGTAGGTACTTGGCTCATTCCTAATGGTGGATCATTATGTACGCCCAATCCACACACTCAGTTCGGGGCACCTCTCTCTCTATCATCTCCTCATGGCTGTGAGCGATACTCATCTCTGAGGAACCACCGCTCCGCTCCTTACCCCAGTCCATACACTCACAGAAACAATTCTCCAAGTAAGTACATCTGTATATTTAAGGGCCAATGTGGTGGTGACCATTTTATCTGTGAAAAGTAATCATATCAACGCAACCAAAAGCTAGCTTTTAGTATAGGGCTTCTGCTAAAATTTTGCATGTGTTATGGAGCTAAATATCCTTTTCCTTTTCTAATAAGAAGTGTTCTTTTTTTCATTTTAGACAATTTAACAGATAATTCCTCAGCATGTCTTTCAATGCTCCAGTCCCATGGCAACTGGTCCACACTTCAAATGCCAGCACACACAGGGATGTTGCCAATGAGTCACAGCACAGGAACACCACCTACCTCAAGGTAAATGAAACATCTTAGAATAACTTTACGACAAAGATGAAGCATTTAATTAATGTGGTTAGATGTGGGGAACAGAGAGCATTTGTTCAATTGCCAGGTCAACATGGGTCAAGAAGCTGACTGTTGTACTCAGAAACTTGATATACTTAGATAGTTATGTAGTACATATTCTTCAATGGTTTATCCAAAAATAAAATACATGAGCAACCTTTTGTATCTGGTTTAAAAACTAGTATGTACTTAAATAAGGGATTATTCAAACTTGACATCCAGGACCAACATTTGGTGCCTGACTATGCTCATTCTTAGATGTAATAAATTGCATTATTTGTGGGCCCCACAGACAGTTTTTAATAACTAATGATTCTAGGACATTTTGTTTCTATCAGCTTGGGGCACAAAGGTTTGATAGTCCTAGTGCAGTATAGGCAGACAGAGCTGTATATGTTGAATCTGCTTGAATCTGCTTGTTTTTCTTTATATATTGTGATGGATCATACTACCATTTACCAATTATTTTGATTGCAGTCAGTACACTTCTTTGTGGTCTGTAAGTAACAGTACCATCACACCAGTGTCTCAGTCTGGAGGAATAAGTAATGGAACAAGTCCCCAGTACCTACGTGGCTCTACACCTCATTACTCATCTCTTTCACATGCTGTGCCCTCACCAACCACAGGATCCCCATTGTATGAACATGGAGCACAAACAGAAATAGCAGAAAACCAGTATGATGTCACTGCACATTCCAGGCTTTCATCAGCATGGACACCAGTTGCACCACCATCAATCTAAAGTAAAGACTATAAGGACTTAATACACAAATCAGTATTTCCTGGGCCAAGTAGCTGAGTGTCCATGGCCCATAAAGCAAATGATTGCTGCAGGCCTCCCAAATAACTTAAAGTTGTGCTTAGGCTAGTTATGTCAGCCTTTCCCTGCTTCTAAAGGCTTCATGGATCCAACCAGGCATGGGTGGTCTGCTCAGTGGGTCACCATCTTGAGATGCTTAACACAAAGTTGGTTTGACTTACATATAAGTGCAACATATAGGTTCTATTACCTGTATATTCTATGTCAGTTTTCTGAATGTACTGGCAAGGGGTGATTTATCCAGGAGGCTCTTCTAAAGGGAATGTAAAGATACAGTATTGCTTAATTACAGTATTAACTAAGATCCATTCTGCTTTTTTTAAAACATTCCCTCTATTGTTCTAAATTACTTTTATCTGAGACTGCTGCCTGCTGCTACAGAGTCAGACTACATGTTTTTTATTATAGACATATTTTAAATATGCCTTTTTAAGTAAACCTAATTTAATATGTTTAAATAATTTAAAATGTGGTACTGTCCAGATCATGGGAAAATATTTAGAGCAGTATTTGTCTGAATCTGCTGTGTCAGATTATCTGCTGCCTAAATACCCACAAACTGCACCAAGCTAGGTTAATTCTAAATAGTTTTTCCAAAAACTGAAGAGAACGTATGCTTTTCATTGTGTAACTGGTATTTCTGTATTTATTTTTTCCATGTGGCCATGTTTTTTGTGGTTAATGTATATGTACTGTAAACATGTTATTGTATGCTGAAAGACGATCTCTTTTGCCCCACTGAAGTGCAGTGTAAGGTATCTACCAATCTACACGTTGATGTGGGGGACCATGTGATGCTTCAATAAATACACTATTTTTTCTATGCTTGTGAGTGCTTCCAGTTTCATTTATTGTTTTATTCGGGTTTGGAAAAGTACCTGGGAAGTGTTCGTTAATAAGGTGAGTGCCGGTATCTATATTGACAATTTACGGTATATAAATAGATATATATTTTTATATATATATATATATATATATATATATATATATATATATATATATATATATATATATATATATATATATATATATATATATATATATATATATATATATATATATATACAACCAACAGAAGGGATCCGCACTCACAGGTCTTAGGTAAAAAATAAAGAAGTTTTATTGCAAAGATGTAAGCCTAACGTTTCGGCCTCCTCCGAGGCCTTTCTTAAAGTGACAAAATGTTTGTTAGAATGCCTTAAATACAAGAATTGGCGGGAAACCAGACATATAGGAAATGACATATTGACAACATCACCCAAAACGCAACTGTTAATTAAGTATCGTTAATAACATACAGAAAAATGTTTAAAAAATGCATAGCACATATATAGCTTCTATTGATATTCTCTAAATTTAAACAATGTAATTCTTGCTAAAATCATAGTCTTCGATAACAATGTTTCAATGTAACATTTTGTTAACTCTTATCGCATCCCTATCTCAGTGTTAAACTATGTTGCAAAGACATATCAATTGAGCGTAGTTGACAAGCCTGTTCTGGAGATCTATCCTTCGTATATGTAAATTTGTACTTCCAAATAATAAATAAATAAATGGAAAACTACTACCCACCAATGTATAACTACAAACCCCTGCAAATGTTCATAAGATAACCACATCAACACCGTCCAAATATATGAGGGGTCACCAAACCCCCTTATAAACCCCATTGTAGTGTATCTGTTTATGCATTCTTCAAGTTTTAACCCCATGTGTCAGTAACAGTTAAATAAGGCCATTTCTCTCACCGGACAAGCACTGACACCTGCCTGCTCGTGCGTGTGTCTGCAACTGAACAGCTAATGTGTGTATGTGTATTACATGTGTATCGTGTATGTGTAGCGAATCCCTGAAGCAGTGCAACAAATTCATATCAAGAATTCCTTATATCATTATATCACCCTAATTATAATGTCAAAAAAATCTTAAATAAATTTTCTGTAACGCTATTTTGGTTACTGTCCCTTTAAATAATAGCTTCCTTGGCAATTCAGGGGCCCTGAGTCCCTTTTGCAAGTCGAAAAGTACTGGGAACTAGGAATCACAGCGCAGTGCCTCCACCTAGGGAGCACTGAGGAACTTACCTCAGAGGAATCCCCTAGGAAATAATAAACACACACTTTGCGGATAACAATATTTAACTTTATATAAACTGTAAAGTAGTAACTAATACACAAGTCACGCCTGTATGGGAATATAAGGGACACCACCTAAATCCCTATTAGGTTTTAACTATCTGTTCAAACACAGTTCTTATAGTATCACAGTCCCACTTGTCTGGAAGGGTTAAAAGCACACAGTTCAAATTGCAATGTCCCTTTCCCCAGAGCTCTTATTCCCCTGGTAGCGCTACCTTTCCCCAGAGTACCTTTTCCCTTGGAAAATAGCAGCTTCCCACGTAGCAGGCAAAATTACACAAGGCCTGTCTTCCTGTGGCAAATCCTCTCTTCAAGGGATTTACTCAGCGCTTTCTCTCAGAGGCAGATCACATTGGAATCACAAATAACTCTTCTCCAGAATCACTCTCACCAATGGCACTTTCCTCCTCTGAAGCTTTAGCAGCGTGGCAGGGTCAGACAGCCTCTTTCTGCACTCCTGCACACCTCACAGATCCAGCAGGGCCTACACACACAGCTTCACAGTCTGGCACACCCTCTCCTCCCAGGATGCACTGCGGTCTCCAGCCAATCAGGTCGCTCTCCAGCCTGTTACTGGGCTGAATGATGTCACAGATAGAAAAGCAGGGGAAGGATTTCTCTTCTCCCCTACATTCTCCCCTTGGACAAATCGGCAACGTCCTCGCTTGCCGTATGCCCTGGCATGCCTGGACAGCAAAACAGTCAAAAATGTCTTTATCACTATTGTTACCTGGGACCCTAACATTGGCCTTACCTGGAGACCTGCGCTTACCCAGACCCAGTACTTTAGATCTATCGGGGGTATCAAAGGTTTGAGGGGCCACCTTCATGCCAATAGGGTTCTCCACAGTAGTCTTCTCTCGACTCAACACCCTATCCTCTTCAGGGGAGTCACTCTCACAGACAGAAGGCTCATAATAAGACTTCTGTATGTTGGAATTTTTGTAAGTCTTACAACTTCGGGCCTGATGACCCATCACCTGGCACTTGTAACATCTCCCATGGAATCTTCTACGCCTACGGCGTACTTTACACAGTGCAGATTGGGTTTCACCTTCATCAGGAACTGGACAGTTTGGCTGGATGTGGCCAAGCTTGCCACACCGGTAACACTTAGGAACTTTCTTAGCCTCAGCTGGGGGTGGTCTGGCTCTCTCAGACAGTTGAGCTTTTAACTCCTCCAACTCTTTGCGAAGCTTCTTGTTTTCCTCCAACAGTTTAGCATCAGCAGTGGATTTCTCTGTATGCCCTGAAGTGGGACTTCGTCTGACCCTCACATAGGCATCCGCCTCTTCTCGCCGCACTCTCTCCATCAGAGCAATGTACCCAGGGGGTAGCTTATCCTGGTAGTGTGCTCTAATTGTCATGGCAACAGGATCACTATTCAGAGTCCCTCTTTTCAATTGGCGAATTCTCATAGAATCCATTTCATCGTCTGTAATTGCACCGCGGCTCACTAGCAGTCTCAGGCCTTGTTCTAGCCGCACAAGATAAGCAGACAAATCTTCCTTCTCTTTCTGGACAGTAGAGTGGAAGCGGTAGAGCATCTCTGTAGCACTCTCTACAGGGCCAAACGTCACCTCCAGGACTTCAATCAGATCACCCGAAGTAGCATCGGGGTGACCAACCATATAGGACTTAACAACATCCACGGCAGGGCTGCGAAGACTCTCAAGGATCTTCCTTCTCATAGTAGTCTCGGGCCCAGTCCAATCTCTCACGGACACAACAGTGGAGTCTCTCCAACTCTCAAAGGACTCTTCACCTGAGGGTACAGGATTGGTACCTGAAAACACTTTAAGTCTCTTAAAATTACCATTCCAGGCTAGCTGTGTCAGTTGGTCAGTAAGTTGTCCCAGCGCGCTCACAATCTCTGGGGTATCCAGCCGGCCACCAGAACTATGGCGACTCCCCTTGGAGACCACGCTCTCACAGGATGGACATCTCTTTATGTGACTCTTTTCAGCTGGCGAATCAAACAACGTCTTGTTCAGTTGCACACTCTCCGGTGCCTTCACTGCATACTGGGTAGTAAGGGCATCACCCTGGGAAGTTAACTCATCTGCGTCATCAGACATATCAGGCAGAACAATCTTCCAGGGCCCTTCACTTTCAGCATCAATATCAGGGGGAACACGGTCACGATCTATCTCTCTGGGGCTGTCTATAAGAACATTCAACAGGACCCCGGCAGAATCCCGCCGTGACGCAGCCACCCTTGGGCGGTAAAAAATCTGTTCCCCATCCAGAACTTGATAAATAAATTCTTCCTTCACTCTGGGCACCATGGGCCCAACAGCGGCAACCTTTCGGGGGTTAAGTCCCAATGCAGTACACCATTGGCGAACACTTTGTGGAGTTTCAAAGGCAGACATATTTTCATCAAACATCCCCAGCTTCCCAGTCGACATCTCAGCAGTGCCTCCAATGTAACGCTATTTTGGTTACTGTCCCTTTAAATAATAGCTTCCTTGGCAATTCAGGGGCCCTGAGTCCCTTTTGCAAGTCGAAAAGTACTGGGAACTAGGAATCACAGCGCAGTGCCTCCACCTAGGGAGCACTGAGGAACTTACCTCAGAGGAATCCCCTAGGAAATAATAAACACACACTTTGCGGATAACAATATTTAACTTTATATAAACTGTAAAGTAGTAACTAATACACAAGTCACGCCTGTATGGGAATATAAGGGACACCACCTAAATCCCTATTAGGTTTTAACTATCTGTTCAAACACAGTTCTTATAGTATCACAGTCCCACTTGTCTGGAAGGGTTAAAAGCACACAGTTCAAATTGCAATGTCCCTTTCCCCAGAGCTCTTATTCCCCTGGTAGCGCTTCCTTTCCCCAGAGTACCTTTTCCCTTGGAAAATAGCAGCTTCCCACGTAGCAGGCAAAATTACACAAGGCCTGTCTTCCTGTGGCAAATCCTCTCTTCAAGGGATTTACTCAGCGCTTTCTCTCAGAGGCAGATCACATTGGAATCACAAATAACTCTTCTCCAGAATCACTCTCACCAATGGCACTTTCCTCCTCTGAAGCTTTAGCAGCGTGGCAGGGTCAGACAGCCTCTTTCTGCACTCCTGCACACCTCACAGATCCAGCAGGGCCTACACACACAGCTTCACAGTCTGGCACACCCTCTCCTCCCAGGATGCACTGCGGTCTCCAGCCAATCAGGTCGCTCTCCAGCCTGTTACTGGGCTGAATGATGTCACAGACAGAAAAGCAGGGGAAGGATTTCTCTTCTCCCCTACATTTCTATAAAAAGTTCTCCCCTACATTTCTATAAAAAGTGAATATTAGTGATAAATACTGGCGTGATGCTCCAATGCCCCTAGTGGTAAGAATTACTTAGCACATTAATATAAGTGTGTAGGTCAAACCCACAAGTTAATACCACATAAACAAAAAACGAAAACCCCAAAAAAATTATTATATAAATATGTAAAATTTTTTTAAAATATCTACTAAGTCCCAATGTCATACATTGTGTGCAGTTCCAGTCGCTATCCGGGAGTGGTGGCATCCGCTCATCTACTTCCATGCACCACGAGTGTTAGCGGTGTAGGAAAAAACATCCATAGATTCAAATCGCTGCAAACTATAGTCAGTGAAATATTTGGAGAGGGTGCAAATTAAGTCCTTGCAGTGTTCTTAGATGTTGATAACCTACACCTCCGAAGATATAATAATCACTTAGGATTTAAATAAGGCCAAATGAGCACTTCATATTATTAAAGTACTCCGTATGCGAGCTGCAGTGGAGTCGTCAGAATACACAGTTTTGCACCCTTAAATCCTTTAAATGTTCCCGATATGCGGATTATATAATAAACTAAAATAATCAGGATACATTTGAAACAAGCCATGGAAGATGCGGATGAGCTCTGCACCGATCTTCAAACTCACACATTTGTATGGCGCTCGCCTCCACCGGAGTCAGATGCTGCAAGGAGCCATATCACCGTCCAAAGGCCACCACGGCGCACAGAATCATGCTGCAGGGCATAGGAGTGTGCCGTATAGGAACATGCGCCGCATCAGTCCAACATCATGGGTACGCGGAGCAATGCAGGGGTGAGTATGCACGGTATACATAAATCATCGACCAACGCCAGATACATCGTGGCTAAACACCCCCGACTCATATGGGTTCAGTATCGAATATCACATTTGGTTGGGACATCGCAGGCTCCCATACACAGACTCCGGTCCATTCGGGTTAAATGTGCCTTCCAACCTTAATCGATTCTTTGGTGGGCCGCTCCGTCCGTCTCTTCCTCATCATTGGGGGTAGTTTATAGATGGAATCCAATCTAATCGCCAGACTTCCGGCCATTTTGCTAGATAGTGGATTGGTAGTCTCCATTGCAGGCTATTACAGGCCCCTGGGGGATATGTCGATAACGCCAGCCAGCATCTTGTTTGCCAATGCCAATCTTGAATTAAGCATTCTATAAATTATGGAGTTAATTGTATTCAAAAAGTCACGGGTGCACAGCTCCAATTATTCCAATAACAGTCCACGAAAAAGCCAGCACTCATGATAAATAATATAACTTGCCTGGGTGCAGTATCAAAAATGTTTCGATATACAACCAACAGAAGGGATCCGCACTCACAGGTCTTAGGTAAAAAATAAAGAAGTTTTATTGCAAAGATGTAAGCCTAACGTTTCGGCCTCCTCCGAGGCCTTTCTCAAAGTGACAAAATGTTTGTTAGAATGCCTTAAATACAAGAATTGGCGGGAAACCAGACATAGAGGAAATGACATATTGACAACATCACCCAAAACGCAACTGTTAATTAAGTATCGTTAATAACATACAGAAAAATGTTTAAAAAATGCATAGCACATATATAGCTTCTATTGATAATCTCTAAATTTAAACAATGTAATTCTTGCTAAAATCATAGTCTTCGATAACAATGTTTCAATGTAACATTTTGTTAACTCTTATCGCATCCCTATCTCAGTGTTAAACTATGTTGCAAAGACATATCAATTGAGCGTAGTTGACAAGCCTGTTCTGGAGATCTATCCTTCGTATATGTAAATTTGTACTTCCAAATAATAAATAAATAAATGGAAAATTACTACCCACCAATGTATAACTACAAACCCCTGCAAATGTTCATAAGATAACCACATCAACACCGTCCAAATATATGAGGGGTCACCAAACCCCCTTATAAACCCCATTGTAGTGTATCTGTTTATATATATTTATATATATATATATATATATATATATATATATATATATATATATATATATATATATATATATATATATATATATATATAGACACATACAAGAGTCCTCTGCACTCAACCCATTCTCAATATATTTAAGACAGCGACATTTTGTGCATACTGCTACTAAAAAATGCCTTACCCTTTAAACAAAACAGGGATTGTTTGTCCATATATTGCAATATATTTAAGCTGGCCAACTACGTCAAAGTCATCCCATATCTGGCCAGTCCTACGCTTAATTTTCATCTGATTCATTAAGAATTCTATTGCTTCATTATACATTTTACAAAGGGACTAGGTTTTACCTGCAACTTACTAGCTGCTTTCAAAGTAAACCTCCATACTTGGCTGCCCTTTTATTAGACACCAGTGGGATCACCTGACTATAGCTGGGAAGGGTGGGAGCTACAACATAGAGCTGGTCACTGCTCTTGTATAACTATAACAAACAAGGGAAAGTTGTGCTCACCACTATTTTTTAAAAACATTAGGCGGGGGTGCAATGAGGCTGTGACCACAAAATACATATAGACACATACAAGAGTCCTCTGCACTCAACCCATTCTCAATATATTTAAGACAGCGACATTTTGTGCATACTGCTACTAAAAAATGCCTTACCCTTTAAACAAAACAGGGATTGTTTGTCCATATATTGCAATATATTTAAGCTGGCCAACTACGTCAAAGTCATCCCATATCTGGCCAGTCCTACGCTTAATTTTCATCTGATTCATTAAGAATTCTATTGCTTCATTATACATTTTACAAAGGGACTAGGTTTTACCTGCAACTTACTAGCTGCTTTCAAAAAATAGTGGTGAGCACAACTTTCCCTTGTTTGTTATAGTTATACAAGAGCAGTGACCAGCTCTATGTTGTAGCTCCCACCCTTCCCAGCTATAGTCAGGTGATCCCACTGGTGTCTAATAAAAGGGCAGCCAAGTATGGAGGTTTACTTTGAAAGCAGCTAGTAAGTTGCAGGTAAAACCTAGTCCCTTTGTAAAATGTATAATGAAGCAATAGAATTCTTAATGAATCAGATGAAAATTAAGCGTAGGACTGGCCAGATATGGGATGACTTTGACGTAGTTGGCCAGCTTAAATATATTGCAATATATGGACAAACAATCCCTGTTTTGTTTAAAGGGTAAGGCATTTTTTAGTAGCAGTATGCACAAAATGTCGCTGTCTTAAATATATTGAGAATGGGTTGAGTGCAGAGGACTCTTGTATGTGTCTATATGTATTTTGTGGTCACAGCCTCATTGCACCCCCGCCTAATGTTTTTAAAAAATAGTGGTGAGCACAACTTTCCCTTGTTTGTTATAGTTATACAAGAGCAGTGACCAGCTCTATGTTGTAGCTCCCACCCTTCCCAGCTATAGTCAGGTGATCCCACTGGTGTCTAATAAAAGGGCAGCCAAGTATGGAGGTTTACTTTGTAAGCAGCTAGTAAGTTGCAGGTAAAACCTAGTCCCTTTGTAAAATGTATAATGAAGCAATAGAATTCTTAATGAATCAGATGAAAATTAAGCGTAGGACTGGCCAGATATGGGATGACTTTGACGTAGTTGGCCAGCTTAAATATATTGCAATATATGGACAAACAATCCCTGTTTTGTTTAAAGGGTAAGGCATTTTTTAGTAGCAGTATGCACAAAATGTCGCTGTCTTAAATATATTGAGAATGGGTTGAGTGCAGAGGACTCTTGTATGTGTCTATATGTATTTTGTGGTCACAGCCTCATTGCACCCCCGCCTAATGTTTTTAAAAAATAGTGGTGAGCACAACTTTCCCTTGTTTGTTATAGTTATACAAGAGCAGTGACCAGCTCTATGTTGTAGCTCCCACCCTTCCCAGCTATAGTCAGGTGATCCCACTGGTGTCTAATAAAAGGGCAGCCAAGTATGGAGGTTTACTTTGAAAGCAGCTAGTAAGTTGCAGGTAAAACCTAGTCCCTTTGTAAAATGTATAATGAAGCAATAGAATTCTTAATGAATCAGATGAAAATTAAGCGTAGGACTGGCCAGATATGGGATGACTTTGACGTAGTTGGCCAGCTTAAATATATTGCAATATATGGACAAACAATCCCTGTTTTGTTTAAAGGGTAAGGCATTTTTTAGTAGCAGTATGCACAAAATGTCGCTGTCTTAAATATATTGAGAATGGGTTGAGTGCAGAGGACTCTTGTATGTGTCTATATGTATTTTGTGGTCACAGCCTCATTGCACCCCCGCCTAATGTTTTTAAAAAATAGTGGTGAGCACAACTTTCCCTTGTTTGTTATAGTTATACAAGAGCAGTGACCAGCTCTATGTTGTAGCTCCCACCCTTCCCAGCTATAGTCAGGTGATCCCACTGGTGTCTAATAAAAGGGCAGCCAAGTATGGAGGTTTACTTTGAAAGCAGCTAGTAAGTTGCAGGTAAAACCTAGTCCCTTTGTAAAATGTATAATGAAGCAATAGAATTCTTAATGAATCAGATGAAAATTAAGCGTAGGACTGGCCAGATATGGGATGACTTTGACGTAGTTGGCCAGCTTAAATATATTGCAATATATGGACAAACAATCCCTGTTTTGTTTAAAGGGTAAGGCATTTTTTAGTAGCAGTATGCACAAAATGTCGCTGTCTTAAATATATTGAGAATGGGTTGAGTGCAGAGGACTCTTGTATGTGTCTATATGTATTTTGTGGTCACAGCCTCATTGCACCCCCGCCTAATGTTTTTAAAAAATAGTGGTGAGCACAACTTTCCCTTGTTTGTTATAGTTATACAAGAGCAGTGACCAGCTCTATGTTGTAGCTCCCACCCTTCCCAGCTATAGTCAGGTGATCCCACTGGTGTCTAATAAAAGGGCAGCCAAGTATGGAGGTTTACTTTGAAAGCAGCTAGTAAGTTGCAGGTAAAACCTAGTCCCTTTGTAAAATGTATAATGAAGCAATAGAATTCTTAATGAATCAGATGAAAATTAAGCGTAGGACTGGCCAGATATGGGATGACTTTGACGTAGTTGGCCAGCTTAAATATATTGCAATATATGGACAAACAATCCCTGTTTTGTTTAAAGGGTAAGGCATTTTTTAGTAGCAGTATGCACAAAATGTCGCTGTCTTAAATATATTGAGAATGGGTTGAGTGCAGAGGACTCTTGTATGTGTCTATATGTATTTTGTGGTCACAGCCTCATTGCACCCCCGCCTAATGTTTTTAAAAAATAGTGGTGAGCACAACTTTCCCTTGTTTGTTATAGTTATACAAGAGCAGTGACCAGCTCTATGTTGTAGCTCCCACCCTTCCCAGCTATAGTCAGGTGATCCCACTGGTGTCTAATAAAAGGGCAGCCAAGTATGGAGGTTTACTTTGAAAGCAGCTAGTAAGTTGCAGGTAAAACCTAGTCCCTTTGTAAAATGTATAATGAAGCAATAGAATTCTTAATGAATCAGATGAAAATTAAGCGTAGGACTGGCCAGATATGGGATGACTTTGACGTAGTTGGCCAGCTTAAATATATTGCAATATATGGACAAACAATCCCTGTTTTGTTTAAAGGGTAAGGCATTTTTTAGTAGCAGTATGCACAAAATGTCGCTGTCTTAAATATATTGAGAATGGGTTGAGTGCAGAGGACTCTTGTATGTGTCTATATGTATTTTGTGGTCACAGCCTCATTGCACCCCCGCCTAATGTTTTTAAAAAATAGTGGTGAGCACAACTTTCCCTTGTTTGTTATATATATATATATATATATATATATATATATATATAGTCCCAATATGTTCAGCACACCGTGACCAACAATAAATTGACCCCGGTTTACAAAAATGCAAAATAAAGGTGCACACGGGGAACCTTTAAAAAGTTATTAAAATACATAATTTTATTTAATACATTAAAAACAGTCCAAACGTACCTGCACTCTTATTCCATTATTCAATGTTGGGTGCATGGTCAAAGAAGTATTATGCAGAATTCAAAATGTACCAGCCCTCCAATAATCTTCAAACAAATGTGTTTATTGAGTCATCACTCATGTAAACAATGTTTCGGCCCTCATTGGGGCCTTTATCAAGGATGAAATACAAGTGACAGTATTGTGATATATATATATATATATATGTATCTTGACAGCGCTATATAAATAAATGAAATGTTATATATATATATATATATATATATATACCCTCATTTCCTTTCAAAAAAGGAAATATAACGTTTTTTAAAACGAAGCAAGCTGAAATGCCGCTCCTCACTTTCTTATTGGGTGCACATAGGCAAGGCTTTATTTTAAGTTGAGAGCCACCTCCCCAAAATATAAAGTTTTTTTAAAACGAAACAAGCTGAAATGCCGCTCCTCACCAATAAAAAAGTTGAAGTTAAAAAACTTTATATTTTGGGGAGGTGGCCCTCTCCTTAAATGCTCGCTCACCCAACCCCTCCTAATGGTGCCTTTGGAAGAGATAATGCTAAATAAAGAAAAAGGCAGGCATGGTCTGTCTCCCCCCAAAGGTAACACTTTTTTTCACTCAGGATAGGACTGACGCATGGACACTGCCTTGACGGGCTGCGTCAGCTTATACATGGTTTGTACAAACTTTGTAACTGAAAGTGTCTTTTTTAAGAAAGTTACAGTTCAGTTGTGCAAGAATATTTTTTCAGGTGGTTATATATTGAGAGTGCTAGGGCTAACTTGTTCAGTATATATATATATATATATAGCATTCCAAGGTTACACGCACACCGTATTGAAAGTCAATAATTTATTTATTAGCACATTAATGCATCCGCATCGACGTTTCGGTTCATGGTCTTGAACCTTTCTCAAGATGCTTTACCATATAAAATTTAGCAATAGAGTTACAAAATTTAAACCAAACATAATCCCGCCCATCTAGTGACACCACAGCAAATGATTGGTGGAATCCAACGTCTCAATTATTACAAAAAAATATATCAATGAAAATACAAACATATATATACAAAAATGGGGGGTTGTGGGTGCACACCTGAGGCCAATTTCAAAACGTTTAGAGCCCTGTCTAAATGATTCAAGTAAATATGCAAGTGCATGTAATTTTGAAACAGGGTTTTTTTGTTACAAAGTTATGATCATAATATTGATAAGCCACCAAACCACTTCAAGGTAAAACCCCACATGGTGGTCCCTAACTTATTAACCTCTAATCATAGTAAAAAAGGAATTTTACCTCTGTTTGGTAACAATTCTTTATGTAAACATCTCCTGTGCCTTGGTTTCAAACAGTGTGGTAAATCCTCCCCCGCCAACTGCTGAGCGGCTTTTAAGAGGGAAAGACTGCCTAAACCAACGCCCATTTCAGAGAAAAAAAAATTAGTAAAGTGGTGTAATTAAAAACAAAGTGTAGTGATATGTGCAGTTGCACAATAGTTTGTATATGTGAAATGTGTAAGTGTGTATGGTGGTGAGAAGGGGACAGTACAGATGAAGCCACTTGGATTTGTGAGTTAAATGCGTCATGACTCAGAGTTAATTGAAGAAACTGTGTTATCTAAAGTTATCTTAACTCATTTAATGCATTTAACCTTTTCATTAGCATACCAAAGCACCATTGTTCACAATGGTGAATGCTTTAATTAGATGGGATGTTGTGACACAGTTTTCTGTGTTAAATGAGATAAATGGGATATCTGTGTTTAGTTATTCTGTGTCAAACAGACAAACCAAAGTGGCTGCATCTGTATGTGTGTATTTGGGAATGTGTATGAATATGTGCATAGAATGAAAGTGTGTAAAGAAAAATGAAATGAAGAACACAATAAGTGTTTTGTGTGTGTACATAGAAAAGTGTCTAATGGGATGCTGGTTTTTTCACGGCTAGATCCTCCCATGCCGCTAGCATTTATGGCTTTTAAGAGAGAGAGATTGCACAAAACCAAGGCACTTTCAAAAGGTGAAAAAGACCACCAAAAGTATAAAGGGGTGGGTATGAGGGTGCAACAACCACACGAGCTTAGCCAAAGCTTCCGGCAAATACAAATACAAAAATGGGGGGTTGTGGGTGCACACCTGAGGCCAATTTCAAAACGTTTAGAGCCCTGTCTAAATGATTCAAGTAAAAATGCAAGTGCATGTAATTTTGAAACACTGTTTTTTTGTTACAAAGTTATGATCATAATATTGATAAGCCACCATACCACGTCAAGGTAAAACCCCACATGGTGGTCCCTAACTTATTAACCTCTAATCATAGTAAAAAAGGAATTTTACCACTGTTTAGTAACAATTCTTTATGTAAACAGGGTCAATTAATATACAGAAATCTTCTCATGTTATGCGGGTCTATGAGAAGATTTATATATATTTATAGATGGCTCATATTCATTTTTTGCTTGGTGGGTCAAGGTTGCATTCCACTCGCCTGAATCCTGCCACTGCTGCTAGAAAACTGCAGGCCAACTCTCCAAACTGTGTTTACTTCTCTCTTCATTTACTTTATTCACTTTATCACTTCTAGTTACATATATTCATCTATCCTTCCCTTCATTGTCCCCCTTTGTTCTCATATAGAAATAAGGAATGGCCATTATATATATATATACATGCAATTTTTCTAATAGGGACCTAAACCTTACAAGCATTTACAGAAAAGTTTTCAGTGCCAGACTTTGAACAATTTAGATTATGTCAACATCTACATAATTATGCACCCAGAACACAGTGCAGATAGACTGAAACTTTTTTTGAACACCGAAGTCCCCTAAAGCCCAGAAAGTTGTATCCAGCCTTTACAGTACTTCTTTACTTCAACTAAACCTGGAAAATGTATATATATCCCACCTTGGCAGAAAGATACAGGTTGCTAAATTGAAATAGATGAGTGGGAATCCATTTTGCTTAAAGTTAAGAAATCTTCTAGAAATGTCTCATTAGCAGAATTATAAACTTTTGTTTAGGTGGTACTTGGTTCCAGCTTGCATAGCAGAGTTTGCCCCTATGGAGGATTCTAGGTGTTTTAGAGGATATAAGGGCACCATGTTTCATGCTGACCCAATACCCAGAAATATTGGATCAGAATCTATTAAATTATATAGTCAGTGTTTCATATTTTCTTAAACGCCCAGGGCAAAGCATTCATTAATGTTACGAAACAAAAAGTTGGCTGGATAAAATCATAGGAGTAAATGTCTAGTTAAATTCTCACATTTGTGGACCCTTTGGTTAATCTATAGACATGGCAATGATATGGTAATTGTGCATCTATCCTGAGCATATGAAACATAATTAACCTTTCCTCGAAAACAGTCCCTTGATGGCATAGCAGCCATCAGGGGGGGACAGGGGGAGAGTTGTAGGGGGCCCTCGTGGGTAAGGGGGGCCCTGCCACGCCACACTTTCTTGATTAGCCAGGCCCCCCCATCTTTCTGAGAGCTGCTGACTTTGGGAAGGCATGGACGTTTAAGGGGCCCTGGCCACCAATTTTCTTATAATGTGGGGATGGGGGCCACCAATTTTGGCCACCAATTTTTTTTCGCATGTGGGGTCCTAGCCACCAATATTTTTTAATGGGGGGGGGCCCTCGCCACAAATGTTTTTTTATGGGGGGCCCTGACCACCAATTTCTTTTTATTAACATGTGGGAACCCTAGCCACCAATATTTTTTTTGTTTTTTTACTGTGTGGTGGGGGGCAGACCTGTAGGTGGGGCTTGCGGTGGGCGCAGCCCAGGGGGCCCAGGAAATTTTGTCATATGGGGCCCTGTGATTTCTGATGGCGGTCCTGCTTGATGGCATTACAATACTTTGTTTTCTGTCACTCAGTTTAGCTCCTTTCATTTCGTTTTTATTATCTTAATCCACTTAATTTATTTGGT
Organism: Xenopus laevis; assembly: GCF_017654675.1. Taxonomy (NCBI): domain Eukaryota; kingdom Metazoa; phylum Chordata; class Amphibia; order Anura; family Pipidae; genus Xenopus; species Xenopus laevis. The sequence goes on along the minus strand of NC_054379.1, from coordinate 57,427,905 downwards.
ATGACGTCTGAATGTGGCTCTGGGAAATACTGTTTGAATGTATAGCTATTGTTGCGCTATGTATACTGTTCGAATACTATTGTTATGAAAGCTTGGTTTTACATTGTATATTTTGTTCACTTTATTATGACAACTGTTAATATAATTGATTTGTATAAAGCCATTAAGAATTACTAATACAGAAAAAAAACATTGCATTAAATTCAACTCAATACTTGTTCTTTTATTGACAGTTTTTGAATTGAATTTGACCTCTCAAATGAGCCTGTGTAGTTGAAGCTTACACAGTGATGCTTAGTACTTACCAAAGGCACTTCAGCAGTTCCCTAGTCACAGGGGCAGCGATATCCCATTTATCCCATATACAGATATGGAATGTTTTATCTGGAATGCTTTGGACCTAGAGTTTTCTAGTTAAGGGATCTTTCTGTAGCTTTGAGCACCATGTCTTAAGTCTACTAGAAAACCATTTTAACAGAATATTATTATATTAACATTAACTAATACTAGCTAAGTGAACATCAAGTACATCAAGGGGGTTACTTACTAAACTCTGGTCAGGCTTTTTGGGGCAAAACTCAAGTTTTTCGAAATATATTAAAGCACACGATGCAGCAAAAAGCCAGAATCCAAAAATCCATTATCTCAGATCTTCAGAGGTTGTGTATAAGTCAATGGCAAATGTCCCTATACTATTTTGAAGTTTCCGTGGCATGTGCTGGAATTAGCCCGTAAATTTGTACGATTTGGATGTTCCCTCGATTTTATGAAGTTTTTACCCGAACTGAATAAATTGAGCTTTTTCTTGTAATAAATAAGGTAAAATCAGGTATGGGAGTTTGGCTGTGGTTTTTTATTTAAATAATGAGATCAATTCAGATTTTAAGTTTAAGTAGGAGTAGAAATGGAATTGCTGTATTGTGGGGTGCTAAATATTAGATTCCATATCTGTAGTTGTAGTGCCAGCAAAGAAAAGATATGTATTTAATTCTGTTTCAGAGGTGTGACATTTATTTATATTTATATTAATATTATATATATATATATATATTTTTTTTTATATATATTATATTCATATTGTGTTACAATTACAACCTTAGAGAATATAAACAATATATAATATTATTGTAACGTAAGGTCTCCCAAACCCAGAACTAACCCCATGGTTCCGGTCTCGGCCCACTCTTCTGCCTATAGCAGCCGCCTTTGGCTTCATCTGTTGCCCTCTGCTACTCAGATGTAGGGTTGGCACCTTTTCTGGAATAAAATACTGGCTTTCCTATCTATTTATCTTTTTCCCCTATTAATAACATTAAGATCAACCATAATTTTTACCAGCCAGGCCGGTAAAATACCGGTCAGGTGGCAACCCTACTCAGATGCCAACAGGTCTTATTGTGGGAGAACCTGTGAGAGAGTTCTAGGTGAACAAGGGAACCAAACTTGTACAGAAGGGAAAGGGGGAGCAGTCAGTGTAGTTGAGTAACAGGCCGGGTCAACCAAATGGGCAATGCAGTACCAAACAGACAGCAGAATTCCAAATCCCAGAACTAACTCCTCTTGGCCCACTCTTCTGCCTATAGCAACTGCCTGTGGCTTTGGGTGGAGCCCTCCACAACCCAGAAGTGAGGGAACTCAGCGCAGGATCAGACAGGAGGTGGCGGGCATCCCAGCAGGCGAGACGGCAGGTGCCAATTACATACAAAAATAAAAACGAGGGGATTTATAATCTATACCAGTTACACATAAAAAGCTGCTTCATTCCATGTTCGTAGCAGGCCAACAACCGATCAGGAATTTTAATTTACACTGGTATGATTTAGACAGCATGTCTCTGCCAAATGCTTTCTTTACATGGGCCTATTCATCATTTTACTTAACAGTGCTGTAACTATCGCTTAGTTTGTTCAATGTTTTTTTCGCCATTTAATAAATGAAATGAAAGTTTAATGGTACATTAATTCCAACCTGTGGGTGAGCACAAAAATGTCAGCAATGCATCCACGCAATTTTTTTTGGATGGACATTTTTAATGCCAGCAGACTAGATTGTATGCTGTTAGCCAATACGTTTCTCCTATAGATCAAACAAGAACATGGGAAAATACAATGATGGCACTTGAGTGAAAGCACCATAGATTCTACAATCTATGGCACTTAAAGGTGAGGTCTAATTAAATGGCCCAACAATTAGTTCATATACAGATTTATTACAACAGAATAAATGATTCTGTGGAAGGTAGGCTAGATGAGGTAGTGGGCATAAGAAGGGAAAATGGGGGAGGAGATTTGGTTGGGGCTACTGTTAAGGACAGGGAGGATCACATGTTGTATTTACAAAATGTTCACGCTGGTTCCAGTATTAAATGTATGTTTTCAAATGCAAGAAGTCTGTCTGGTTAAATAGGAGAGCTGGAGGTGCTGGCACCGGAGGGAAAATATGATGTGATTGGTGTTGAAACGCATGACTGGGCAGCTAATATCAGTGGTTATACTTTGTTTCGGAGGGACAAAATCAATAGAAATGGAGGAGTGGTATGCCTATTTGTTAGACAGGATTTAAAGGAACAGTAACATAAACAAATTAAAGTGTTTTACAGTAATAAAAATATAAACCAATGTTGGCCTGCACTGGTAAAACTTCCATGTATGCTTCAGAAACACTACTATTGTTTATATAAATAAGCTGTTGTGCAGCAATGGGGGCAGCCATTCAAAATAGACAAGGCTCAGTTTAAAAAGGAAAGTCGAAAGGATTCTGGAAGTTTACACCTGTAGCCGTTTCTTATTCGTTCTCCAACCGGTAACAATGATATAAATCTAAACACGTGAAACAGAGCTTCTCGAGGAAGCTCATGGGAAGACAACAAGACAAGATGAAAAGAGAGCAAAAAAATTAAAATGTAGTGTAGTAGATTGTATTATTCTTCACCACCTCTATGTGTGAAATCTCTCTACTAATCACTCTCACACGAAAACCCATTCCTTCATTCAGCAGAACAAAGTTGCACTAACTCCACCACCAAAAATGGATGGGTAATCAATAAGCCCTGCCTGACGCAATACATGCATTTTGATACAATTATTTTCTTTTTCACTATAATATTAAAACAATACCTTGTACTTGATCCTAACAAATAATTTTTTAAAATTGTTAGGGGCAGATTTATTAAGGTTCATGTTGTGTTTTCCATAAAAAAAATTGAGTTTCCAAAGTTATTTTTGAGTCAAAAATCGATTTTTCAGGTTAAAAAATGGTATTGGGCAGGATGTGGGAAGGATTATGAGGCAACTAGCAAACCTTATAAACCTATAAACCTATATAGCCCAGAACGGTAAAATATAAGCTGCTTGAATTCTATGTAATTTAAAAGGTCAAATCAGAAGAATAGGGATATGTCATTAGGAAACATTTCACCAAGGTTTGAATATTAGTGAGTGGCCTAAGGACATGTTATTTCTTCATTTTACAAAATCATTCCTCTTTCATGTAGATATTGCCCCGTAAGTATGATTCAGGAATTAAAATAGGAATGAGAGAGTTTGTCTACAGCCCATCCTGATATCTGGCAAAAAATGTATTTGAGAATAGTAGATCATAAATATCTTTTCCATTACAAACATTTCTGTAAGAGCATCTTGTCCAGATGAGTCAAACAAAGCACTTGATGAATGTGCTTGCTCAGCTTTTAACCAGAAAGAGCAAGTTAAACCCCAAAGCAGCTTTTTCAAACAAATGAGTCATTCAGGTTTAAAAGGATATGTGCTCAGTCTACAACATCCGCTAACTTTCTTTTCTCTAATAAAGATGCAGAATTCTAGTAGCATTAAGTCAGAATACTGTATATAATACTAACATAAGCTCGGCAGGGCAGGGGCCTCCTTCTACTGTGTCTTTTAGCACATGGCACTTGATTTCTGTATATTTATACTTGTTTATTACTGTGCTGGTTACTTAGAGTATATATTATTATGCTTGTCCTCCTTGTATGTACTTTTCTACTTTGTACATTTTTACAGTGCTGTGTAGTAATGTTTCACTTTATAAATGAAGTTATACATACAGGTAGTATGGGATCCATTATCTGGGACACCATTATGCAGAAAGCTCCAAATTAAGGAAAGGCGTCTCCCAACAACCATTTTATCCAAATAATCAAACATTTTAAAAATGATTTCCTTTTTCTCTGTAATAATAAAACAGTACATTGTACTTGATCCAAATTAAGATATAATTAATCCTTATTGGAAGCAAAAGCAGGTTATGGGGCTGATTAATGTTTACATTTAAGAAAGCAAAGATAGGAACTGAGGAGCACATTAAGATGAGTAAGATGCTCAACAGTGGTGGAGCAGTAGATGTGATCTATTTGGATTTTGCCAAAGCATTTGATACCGTGCCCCACAAACGACTGCTTTCTAAACTAAGGTCTGTTGGGTTTGATGAAGTCGTTTGCACATGGATACGAAACTGGCTACTGGATCTGGTACAGAGGGTGGTGGTTAATGGTACATTCTCTACTTGGAGTAAGGTTCTTAGTGGGGTCCCTCAGGGCTCAGTATTGGGTCCACTTTTATTTAACTTGTTTATTAATGACTTAGATGAGGGTATTGTAAGTAATGTATCAGTATTTGCAGATGACACTAAACTATCCAGCCCAATTCATTTCATCGATAATGCAGCATGCTTGCAACAGGATCTTGACAAACTGCCAATCTGGGCAGCTAAGTGGCAAATGAGATTCAATGTTGATAAATGTAAAGTCATGCACCTGGGATGTAAAAACATCAAAGCCAATTATACCCTTAATATAAAAGGACCTTGGAGTCCTTGTAGATAATAAACTTGGCTGTAGCCAAATAAGGTCTTGAGCTATATTAAAATTGCCATTGATTCATGGGAGAAGGGGGTCATTCTTCCACTTTATAGAGCACTGGCAAGGGCCCATCTAGAATATGCCATACAGTTTTGGTCTCCAGTGCTCAAACAGGACATTATTGAATTAGAGATGGTACAGAGAAGGGCAACTAAGCTGGTTAAAGGTATGGAAAATCTTACAACGTTAACATTTTTTAAAGATCTTATTTACCGCACTCTGTAAATTACTTCATGTAATCAATTGATCAAAATAATTAATCAATCCTCAGAGAGCCCAAAAATGAATAAATTAATTAATTGAGGTCCATTCAATAAATTGAATTATGTCCATGGTATTGAATCTGCTTAAATAAAAGTCACAATGTGTAGCGCTTGTTTGTTTAAACATTGTATGCCGGATGTGTCCACTTTGTTACTAATAATAAGAAACAATGTAGCAGAGTGTGGAAATGTATTCAGGACACGTCTAGCCGTAGATACAAAGAGCTGTGCCTTTTATAACCACTGCGCTGAATTTCCGGACAGATTAGTAGCATGACCGGCTCATATAAAATTCAGGTAATATAGGGTTGCCTGTCAGTCGGCTACACGCCAAATATACATTACCACCTTAACGGTGTAGTCTCTGTGGTGGTTACATTGCTCGCAGAGCCATCCTGGCTTGCGCTTCCAGAGCTGATCGAAGGGGCCAAGGATTCCAGTCACTCCTCGTTCCACGGATCTGATTTCCAGATTATTGAATGCACTTCATCGGAAATGGAGAAATATAATCCTTCAACATCCAAATTGACCAATAGCACTTCATCGTAAATTGGTAATTGATCAATCTTCCTAATCACATCTGATCGTGTCGGCATAGGTAGTGTAATGGAGCCGCTTAGTAGGTATGTCGATGAAAATTTGAGATCATTTCTACCAACACTATCATCATTTGTATTAGATACTGCGGATGTGATTAGGAAGATTGATCAATTACCAATTTCCGATGAAGTGCTATTGGTCACTTTGGATGTTGAAGGATTATATTCCTCCATCCCACATAACGTAGGCATCAGTGCTTGTTAAAAATATTTAGACAGTAGGGGTAAAAAATATGACATCCACTCAAATTTTGTCATTGACTGTTTGTCATGGGAAAATTTTTTTTTTCAAAATGAATCAGTTAATAGTGCTGCTCCAGCAGAATTCTGCACTGAAATCCATTTCTCAAAAGAGCAAACAGATTTTTTTATATTCAATTTTGAGATCTGACATGGGGCTAGACATATTGTCAATTTACCAGCTGCCCCTGGTCATGTGACTTGTGCTCTGATAAACTTCAATCACTCTTTACTGCTGTACTGCAAGTTAGAGTGATATCACCCCCCTCCCCTTTTCCCCCCAGCAGCCAAACAAAAGAACAATGGGAAGGTAACCAGATAACAGCTCCCTAACACAAGATAACAGCTGCCTGGTAGATCTAAGAACAGCACTCAATAGTAAAAACCCATGTCCCACTAAGACACATTCAGTCACATTGAGAAGGAAAAACAGCAGCCTGCCAGAAAGCATTTCTCTCTTAAAGTGCAGGCACACGTCACATGACTTGGGGCAGCTGGGAAATTGACAAAATGACTAGCCTCATGTCAGATTTTAAAATTAAATATAAAAAAATCTGTTTGCTCTTTTGATAAATGGAGTTCAGCGCAGAATTCTGTTGGAACAGCACTATTAACTGATTCATTTTGAAATTTTTTTTTTTCCCATGACAGTATCCCTTTAATAATAATTGCTTTGTATTTGATGGGAAATACTACAGGCAGATTCGGGGGACAGCCAAGGGAGCAACGTGCGTTCCTACCTACGCTTGTCTACATTTAGGACTGTGGAAAGATACTAAAGTCCAGAAGATCTTTAACGAATGGGCAGGGGCGCACGTGCTCCTCTGGTTGCGTTACGTGGACGATATTTTGATATAATGGGAAGGTGAGCAGCAGCGGCTTCTTCAATTAGTGGAAAAGCTAAATAACAATGATAAGAATATTAAATTAACATTAAATCATCATAGGCAAGAAATAGCTTTTTTGGATTTGATGATTTTTAAAAATAATGGAGTACTAAGTACTCGAACATATAGAAAAGAAACAGCTACAAACACTTTACTGAGAGCTGAAAGCCACCATCCCCAATCATTGATAAGATGAATCCCTATTGGTCAGTTTCTGCGAATACGGAAAAATTGTACTCAAGATTTTGATTTTGATCAGCAAGCTGAAGGACTTATAGCAAACAGATAATAGATAGAGGGTATCAAAAGGCCAAAACATCAAATCGAACTGAATTAATTTTCAAAAATAAACAAAAACAAACAAGTTCAGAGATGCGATTTATAACAGATTATAACAGTCAATGGCATGATATCCAGCAGGTGTTAAAAAGAAATTGAGATATTTTACTAGCTGATCCTGAATTAAAAAGCTTTCTAAGTCCTTTTCCTAGAATGCAAGCAAGAAGAACGCCATCTTTCTTCTTTTTTTAAAAACAATTTTTTTATTTGAGCAAAAGTTAGGTACAGTTTCTATATCTCTGAAAATCTACATTCATTTTTCCGTCACGACAGCTGGTATAAATCAGGTGTGTACATTACCACTGTTATACGACATTTACATATACATGAAGTATTGTACATTTACATTGCTGTTAGTTTCTATCGTGTACATTCTGAGTTACCAAAACGTCAAGTATAAATGGAGATGTAGGCATTAACGCATGACATTAAGCCATATGAATGGTCTCTGCATTTTTAGTGAACTTATCAACATATATAATACATAAACCTTTTCAATAACGAGTGTGAAAGTGATGACCATTACCATTTCTCTTTGTCTATTGCTAGGTCTTATTAAGTTTTCAGTGCCGCAGTGCCGGAGGTGCCGTCAACCCATTTCGTGGATGTTCAGTCACAAGCTAATAGGAGGATCTCCGCTTATAGTTCTTGTGGTGTACCATTCTGTGTGTTGCAAGCATTCTTGTAACTTAACTTTTACTGCCTGTCAATAAACGTCTCCCATGTTTCGAAAAATCGTTGAACTATTGTGTTTTTATTTAAAGATGTTTCTACCCAGTCCATATAGAAAACTCTAACTAATTTCTCCAGAAATATCTTGACAGTGGGTGGTGTACTTAATATCCAGACCTGAAGTATCGTTTTCTTTGCCACTGCAGATATAATTAGTAGTAATCTCCGTGCACCTCGTGTAATTTTGGTATGGGTGTCGGGGGTTATTCCCCAGAGTGCCCATGCAGCTGAAAGTGGGATATAGTTAACCAGGTGTCTTGTTGCATAGCCTCTTATCTGATTCCAAAACCTTCGAATGAATGGACATGCCCATAAACAATGTATGAGGTTAGCTTTGGTTTGCCCACATTTCGGACAATCGCTATTCTCTTGTCTATGCATTTTGAAAAGTACTTCTGGGGTCAGGTAGGTTCTATGCAATAAGTTAAGAAATATTTCTCTATATATGCTCAAAGGTAAGGTATACCATAGCCTTTTATACATCTTGAATACGTCTTCCATTCTCAAGTCTGGTATGTCTATTGTCCACTGTTTGGGTCCTGTGGGTAAACCGTCATAGTCAATAATGTCCGGCAGGAATCTATAATTTTGCGATATAGCGCCTTTGGTGGAGTTGGGTCGTAAAAGGTATTTGTCCAGAGAATTATCCCAGTCTTTTTCTGTTAGAAGTCTTAGAGTCCTGCTAGTGTACGTCTGAGCTTTTAGGAAGGCAAATATATTGTGCTGTGTGTTTGGAAATTTGGTCTGAAATTGTGCAAGAGTTAAAGGTTTCGAGTGTCGCTCTTGGTCAATTGATGCACAGTTGTCACCCCTTCAAATCCCCAACTTTGGTATATCGCCAAAGCTCGTCCACTCTGGAAGTCAGGGTTCAGTAGGAGGGGTAGGTATAAAGAATGATTGCTATTCAGATTATGTTGTTTTCTCAGTTCCTTCCAAGTTTGCCATGTTGAATATAGTAGGGGGTTGTCTATGATGGCAGGTGAAAGTTCTGCTTTGTGCATGTGTAGAATATGCAGTAAATTCGTCTGTGGGATAAACTGTTGTTCTTGATGTGTATTAGTATAAGTGTTCGAATTGTGAATCCAGTCTTTTAAGTGTCTAATTGTAGCTGCCATATTATAGTGCTTGATGTTTGGAAAATGTAGGCCTCCATTTAAGGTGCTTTGTTGAAGTTTTTTCAGACTAATTCGTGCTTTTTTCCCATTCCAAATAAAATTCCTAAATATTTTATAAAGCTCCTGAATATCTTTCTCCTGTACCGATAAGGGGAGACTTTGCAATTTGTAGAGCAGTTTAGGGAATGCCACCATTTTTAGAAGATTTGCTCTTCCCATAGCAGAGAGACAATAGGATTGCCAGTTCTTTATGTCCTGCGTTATTTCCCTTATGCTACATGTAATATTGCGGGTATACATCTCGTTTGGTCTTTTCTGTATTTTGATGCCTAGATATGTGATCTCGTCTTTGGTCCATGAGAGATTGTATTTATTGCCCCATCTGGGTTTCCCCCTAGTCCCCAATGGCATGATTACTGATTTGGTAACATTAATACAGTATCCGGAGGCCAGCCCATATTGATTGATAGTGGAGAGTATGTGTGGTAAGGCTTGTTTGCAGTATATAAAAGGAGGTCATCAGCAAAGACCGTTATTTTCGTTCCGTGACCTCCAATTTTGATACCGTGGAAGATCGTAATATTTTGGAGGATTCTCAGGAGGGGGTCTAAGGTTGTGTTAAATAGTAGGGGTGACAATGAGCAGCCCTGTCTAGTGCCTCTGTGAAAATTGATATAATCCGTTAGAGTGCCATTTATTAGTAGTCTTGTCTGTGCATTTGTTTGCATTAGATTGCGTATGTATGTTCTAAAAAAAGGACCTAGATTCCTGTTTTGCAGTATCTGGAATAGAAAGGGCCATAATATTTTGTCAAATGCCTTTTCCACATCAAGGCTTAGGAGGACATTTTTGGTATGCTGTTGTTGTGTAGAAATTAGTGTTGCAGCTATGGCTGCTCGAATTCCCCTTGTCGAGTGTCGAAGCCCAGTTGATGATCTGTAAGGAGATCCGGTAACAGCGATTGTAATCTTTGGGCTACGATTTTAGATAGTATTTTAAGATCGACATTCAACAAGGAGATAGGACGGTACGAGTTTAGTTGAGTTGGATATTTTTGTGTAATATCCCCTTTTTGATACATGGCGTTGTATACGTTTGTCAAAAGTTGAATGGCATGCGGATGTAGAATTTTATAGTATTCTGCAGTATATCCATCCGGGCCTGGTGATTTATTGTTAGCCAGAGTCCTTATCGTGTTAATTATTTCTGTATTTGTTATGAGTGCATTTAGCATATCCCATTGTGTTTGGGTTATCTCAGATAAAGAGGCTTTGCGAAGGATGTGGGTTATTAAGTCCTCCGGTGGATTCTCAGCTGCATATACTTTTCTAAAATAGTCTTCAAGTGTTGTTTTAATAGCTTGAGGGGTTAATACTGGTGTTCTGTTTCCTTGAGATTGCAATTTAAGGATGTGTTTGGCTTTGGAGCGGGGTTTTATGAGGGCAGCCAAGAGTTTCCCTGTTTTATTTCCCCACCTATAGAACTGATATTTGGTATATTCCAGATTTTTCTTGGCTCGTGATGTCGCATTTGTTTCTAACAGTTGCTTCGCTTGCATATACTTATCTTTAGAGAATTCCGTTGGTGTGGTAAGAAATTCACTATGTGTCTGCTTAACCGAACTCATCAGTTGTTGGAATTGTTGCTGTTCTTCCCTATGTAACTTAGTAGTGTGGGCTATGAGATGCCCTCTCATCACTGCTTTCGTGGTGTTCCATAATAGGAGTGGTTCCTCCCAATGTTCTATATTGTCAACAATCATGTTATGCCAGTGATTTATAAAAAATGTACAAAAGGAGTCCGTTTGGGCCAAATATGAGGGGAAAGTCCAGCGTTTGCATTGAGTGTGCGGCCTCGCTAATTGTATGTGAATATGGATTGGGGCATGGTCTGACAGTACGATTTCCTCAATCTCTGCTTCATGGATTTGAAAAAATAGCTGTTCGTGGGTGAGTATATAGTCAATTTGAGAGTGTATATCATGTACTTTGGAATAATGACTATATTGTCTTTCTGTGAAGTGCAGTAGTCTCCATGGTTCAATCAAGTTTAGTTGATCCTCTTACTGTGCTATACCTCCTCCAGTGTTGCTGTTATGTGCGGTTGGGGGTCCCGTCCTATCTGTTGTGTAGTCTCGTAGTGCATTAAAGTCCCCTCCCAATCAAGTTTGGAGTGTGAGTTCCTAAGAGTTTTTGCGTAAGTTGTGTAAAAAAGGGGACCATTTGGGCGTAAATGTTAGCTAGGATATATTCCGTGCCTAATACGTCTACATGGGTAAATAAGTATCTACCCTCCGGGTCGATAATGGAGTCTCGTATTTGATATGGCAAGGATGTACATATTAAAGTGGCAACACCCCGTTGTTTTGATGTATTCGATGCTGATATACACTCCCGGATCCACGGTGCTTTGAGCACGCATGTATCCCCTATTTTCCAGTGAGTTTCCTGTAATAGTATTATATCCGTGTTTAGTCTTTTGAGATGTGTAAGGACCGTTTTTCTCTTAATTGGGGTATTCAGTCCTCCCACATTCCAAGAGACTATTTTTATGTGTTGTTGTGTGCGTGTGTGTAACGTCTGCATAGTTAGATTACCTGCGTCAGTCATGTTTCATCATTCAAGGGTCGTGGTAGATGAAAGTCCGCAATGTTTCGAGTCCACCCGTCCCAGCCAGCGGGCAGTCCCTTTTCGATCAACCACGGCACTCAAGTAGCGACAGCATTTGAGACATAGACCAAAGAGTATGCAAAGCAATTAGTATTAGTAAGATCATCACATTCAACAAATAGATAATTAAACAATTACCAAACAAGCTAATTTTTAACATAACTTTTTCTTAACCTAAGAAGATAATGCTCACTCCCACTTCGTGGGTAAGTGAGAAGTAGATTACTCAATATCAATCAGAATACCTTCAAGGCACTCTATTGTCATCTTGCCCATTTTCCTGCAGTATTCCTAGCTGTTCCCTGGCTGCCTGTGGGGTAAGGAAGAGTTGGGGTTGACCATTCAGGATAACTCGTAATTTGGCTGGGTAGAGTAGGGAGAACCTTACATTGGTCTGGAAAAGGTGTCTACAGATAGGGGTGAATTCCCTTCTTTTTTGTGAAAAATCCTGGAAGAGTAATATTTTGTGACCCTGAACCTGTACGTCTCTGGTCTTCCTGTATGCCTGCAGTATTAATTCTTTATCTACATAATTCAGGAATTTGGCTATAGCAGGGTGAGAACTATTTCTGTTTTGGGGTCTTTCTCCCCCTAGCCTATGTGCCCGCTCGATGCAATTATCTGCCAGCTGTCGAGGGAGTTGCAAGGCTGGACAGAGTTCGGTGAGAATAAAGTCCGCTAGATCCACTGCTTGTACGGATTCTGGTATCCCTATAAACCGCAAGTTGTTCCCCCTTGAACGATTTTCCAAATCGTCCACCTTCTCTTGTAGTTCCTGAACTAGGAAAAGTGTCTCAAATCCCTGTGGCCATAGCCCTACTTATAGTTGCATCAACAGAGTATAGTCATGTGCGTTAGGCCTCAGGCGTCGCCCTAAGGGCAGGAGAAAGCTCTCAAGGCCTTCAGGCCGCCTCCCTCCTGATCGATGCAGTATCAAGGGTTTGCCTGCGGGCATTAAATTTTGGCACGTTGGGAGCTGCTTTGTAGGGGGAACAGGTATTTGTATAGCATTTTTCACTGTTTTTGTATTTGGAAATTAAAAACCTCAATTAATTAATTTATTCATTTTTGGGCTCTCTGAGGATTAATTAATTATTTTGATTAATTGATTACATGAAGTAATTTACAGAGTGCGGTAAATAAGATCTTTAAAAAAAATTAACGTTGTATCTAATTATATCTATCTTACG